>NW_017731877.1:646441-652569 GCF_001890085.2 Hipposideros armiger
CTCCACCCCCCACCCCCACAGTTGTTCTCAGTCTAGTTGTGGAGGACGCCGCTCACTGGCCCATGTTGCTATTATGATCATTTCACTCTACCTGGCTGAGGTAGTCACCGGCCATTAGACTGCCATTCATGCATGGCAGGTCTCACAGGCTGCCAGCCGCTCACGCAGGCTGCTGGCCACTCACGCTAACGGCCGGCCACTCACCCCAGCTGCTGGCCACTCACGCTTGCTACCAGCCACAGCTCACAGTAGCTCACGGCAGCCCATGGCAGCCCACAGCAGCACAGGGCAGCACACAGCAGCTTCATGCCATCTGCAGGCCACTCACGGCAGCTCAGCTCCAGGTCTAGCTGTTGTTCACAATCTTAGCTGTAGAAGGCGCAGCTTACTGGCACAGCTTACTGGCCCATGTGCGAATCGAACTGGCAACCCTGTTGTTCAGAGCTCGCAGTCTTACCAACTGAGCTATCCGGCTGCCGCCTCATTGATCTTTCACATTATTTTAGCCTCTATTTTATTTCCATTCTGATCTTTATTATTTTCTTCATCCTCATCACTTTGTGCTTTGCTGCTCTTTCCCAGTTCCCTTAGGTGTAAAGTTAGATTGTTTATTTGAGAATTTTCTTGGTTTTGAGGTGGGTGCGCATTGCTATGAATTTCCCTCTGAGGATTGCTTTTGCCGTATCTTTTGATTTCTTCCTTGATCTCATCATTAACCCATTCATTGTTTACTAGTATGTTATTTAGCCTCCATGTGTTTGTGTGTTTTTCAGGGTTTTTTTTTTTGTAATTGATTTCTAGTTTCATACCATTGTGGTCAGAGAAGATGCTTGATATGATTTCAGTATTCTTAAATTTATGAGATTTGTTTTGTGGCCTAGAATATGATCTATCTTGGAAAATGTTTCATATGCACTTGAAAGGAGTATATATTCTGCTGTTTGGGAGTAAAATGCTCTAAAAATATCAATTAAATCCATCTGATTCAGTGTGTCATTTAAGGCCGCTGTAGCTGAGCCTTAGTTGCTTCTTGTGGGTCAGTGGGTAGGACCGACTCTCAGACTGACTGGCTGTAAGGATTGGCTACACCCAATGTATGAGCTGCTGTGTGGGGCTGACCACTGAGAGGAGATTTCACACCAGGATGCTCTTGTGCCTGTTAAGACCACCCTTTGGGTGTGCAGCTTGTCGGGCTAATTGTTAGTACTCTGGTATGGTTTGAGGCCAGCCATTGGGTATGCTATTTCTGGTACCTCTTGGGAGGAGCTTCCATGCAGGCCCCAGAAAGTCATGGATTGTGGCTGGTGATTTTCACAAAGTTAATGCAGATTTAGTTCTTGCATCAGTACAGAGCCTGTGGCCACTGCTCTGCAAAACACTCAGAACACACCACAGCCAGCCACCACTCACCTCAAGGCTGCAGATCCCTGAGAGCTGCCTAAGAAAGGGCTGCAGCACAAGCTAGGGCTAAATTCCTGCCACTGAAAGTTCCCTACGTTGCCGCGAGCTGTCCACTGCTGTATGAGCCTCTTGCAGCTTGAGGGCAGGGCTGGCCAACCAGGAGCTGAGAGTGCCCTGGGCAGTAGGTGTCCAAGGGAGATGGTAGTATCTTGGGTATGAAAGTTGGGTGAAGCAGGGTATCAGAGAATTACCAGGGCAAGGTGAACAAAAGGTGTTAGCCAGGTTGATGAAAACTCAGATATGTCAGTGCCAGTGATTGCAAGTCAGGAGCAGGGAGAGCTCAACAAAGAAACAATGGATTTCACCAGCAGTTTTGTCTGGGAGAAAGCTACCCCTCCAGCTCTCACCCTGATGCCAGACAACTTAGTTCCTCCCCATATGTTCCCAGCACCTTTTGAGCTGTTGCCACAGCGCTGGAGCTCAGAGTAAGTGAGTCCATCAGTGAGGAAGTCAGTTTGGGCCATTAAGAGGAACGCCTTGGACTTCAGCTGCCCAGTGTCTCGCTTAGCCAAAATCTTTCCTGGTTTTTACAGCCAGAAGATGGGGGGACTTTTCTTCCCAGTACTGGAACCCTGGGCTGTGTAGCCTAGCATGGGGCTGGGACCTCTTGCTTCTCTGGGGAGGACCTCTGTAACCAAGACATCCCTCATGATTTTTAAAGGTCACACATGGATGTGGAATCTGCCCATTCCATATCTCTGCCTTTCTTACCAGTCTTGAGATGGCTTATTCTGTGTGTCCTTAGAAAAAGGACTTTGGTTCAGCCAGGCTTCAGGTGATTCTCAATGATGGCTGTTCTGTAGTTTAGTTGTAATTCTGATGTGGTCATGAAGGGAGGCAAACACAGCATTTACCTACTCTGATATCTTGAGTGGAAAAAAACTATATACTTTTCATTGTAATAATTTCCAAAACAATTCTTTGCAATATTCAGTAAAATCATCTATTAAGGCAAAATGAGGATAAATAATAGAAAAGAGGTGAATGCCCCAAAGATGAGAACTGGGCCTCACCCTGTGTGGAGAATATGGATACTGGGTCTCATAATCTAAGTATCTGTTTATTCTTTAATATGTCATACCTGTGTGCAATTGAGTAGATAACACCTGAAGTGAGTAAATAAAGCCCAAGGTTGAAGAGCTTCAAACATGCCTTCCACATTGAAATTCTGTAAGTAAAGACCCTGTTATCTGGTCACTTGTCTATAAAACCAAAAGTCGTGCTGAGATATAGCTTTTCATCTATGGAGCTAGTGCCATCATCAACTCTTTGGGTACTATGAGCCAGCAAAGAGGAATTTGGTTTTCTCTTCTCAAGGTCTTGTCTCATATGGATTCTCCAGATTTTATCTAAATAGACTTGAAACAAAATACCTGCACCTTAGAAAACTCGGTTAAGTCTTTTTGAAATTCAAGTATTTTGAAATTCAAGCCCAGCACAATTCCCAATCTCACTTTCTCAATTTTTGTTCACCTCCTTTTCATCTTTGAGATTAAACCAGTATACTGGTTTGTTAAAGTCACCCTGTCTATAGTTTCTGTTTCTTTCCATTAGTACTTGATTTTGCTGTCAGTGATATTTCTAAAACATAAATCTGTCACCTCACTGCCCAGTTGGAAAACTTGCCACTGAATTTCTCAACACACAGAAGGGAATAATTATTAATAGCACAGGGATGGGAGATCTTGGATGACAGGCTATGGAGGTTAGGTTTTAAACAGTAGAGAATAGGAATTGTATAATGATTTTTGAGGAAAGGAACAAAATCAAAACAATATTTTGAAAATGTCCTTTCTAACTCTCAATATCAGATTTATTAATTGGATTTGATTTTAATCAGGCCTACCAGTTTGCTAATTATAGTTCATAGCAACTAAAATAATTATTTGCAGGCCTCTTTAATCTACTTTATCCATTCTCATTTGCACATTGTCTCATGCTCCAGTTCACTCATAGTCACATGTGTCTCCAACTCAGCCCTTCCTATACTTAATTTCTTTGAGTCTATAACTTTAAGCTTATATTTAAACATGTATAAAATACTTATTTCCCTTCAATTTCTACCATCTAAAGAAAGTGGAACCAGTCTCAATGGTCAGATAAATATTTCCCTTTCCTTCAAACATCTCCTCAAACAGATAGCACCTCTGTTAGTATATGTTGACATGGAATGGGGAATATGTTTTACAACTGGGCCACTTTAAGTGGTCCCTCTGGCATTAGGATTTTCTTTGGGTAGTTGATCATGTTTCAGTTTAAACTGCCTGGCAAAGTCCCTTCACTTTCCACCAACACAATTGCAGGGGCTGTGTCTAGAAGCCAGCAGTCACTGCTACTTCTGTCACTAGCAGATGAGGCTGGTAATTACAACTATTCTACAACTATCCTCTGAAGTCTTCTCTATTTATGGCAGATTGACTGAATGAGATTAAATATTAAGAGACATTTCTTGATGCTGTGTAGCTACTGCTAAAGAGCCAGTTATTGCTCTTGCATTGCCAGAAGGCCCATGTCAGCTCTAGAAGGACTTGATGTTTCGGTTCCTCATTTTAGGCATGTCCTCAGTTTGAATATCTCTCTACCTTACTAATTAGATGGTCTTCCATAAGTTACAGAGCCTTAATGAATTTCATTATTCTCATTTCTAATAGGGTTATAATGGTATCAACTGAGAATTAGAGATTATCAGTTTATGTGTGTGTGTGTGTGTGTGTGTGTGTGTGTGTGTGTGTGTGAACATCACTTGACATAGCACACAATATATAGAACTTTTATTATTAGGTGATTCTGTTACTTTTTTTCTTTTTCTTTTTTTTCCTATTGTAGGTCTGTCTGGGAATACTAGGGAATTGATCTCTCCTCCCCATTCTCCAGTCTCCAATTTGTAATATCAACACACTATTCTCAGAAGTAAATCTGAAAATTGTTCTCTGAATATTTGGAGTACTTTAAGGAGCTGAATATAAGCAATCTCATGTCAAAATTTGCATCTTGTGACACTGCATGGAACAAGGAGCAATCCCCAAAGATATGAGGCTACAATGTTTTCAGATAAACTATTCCTGAAGATTAGTGTTATGGCCCTTTGAGAATTTTCTTATACCATGTCTGAAAAATTAGATCATGGGGCACAAAAAAATTGAAAATCTGAAAGCTTTGTACTATTTTTATGAAAACTCTGGGATTTGTTTCACCAGTCTTTCATCTTCTAAAAGCCTGCTAACTGGCAAAATGCCATGTTTAAATCTCTCTTTATTTTGAACTGTGACTGGAAAGTATAAGCTTTACCAAATATGATTTTAATCCATTTTGGTAGCCTCATATAGTACTCTGTATTGGCTATCTCAGGTAGGAACTGTCAACAGTGCTTAGGTAGCATTTCCAACATATGGAATCATCTGGGTACATACCACATGCAGGGTCGGTGGTGGCTACTGTGCCAACCGCAGTTTCTCATGCATAAGAAATGTATGCTTGGCTATGTTATTTGTCCTCTTTCAAAACCCTTCTGGATTCAGCATGAATACAGTGGCTCTTATATAGAACAAAACAGCTTGGGAGATTTTATTTTCCCTGTACAAATGCCCAGAGGCATTCGTTCAGTTTAGAAAAAATGAAATTTTGTGGAGGAGAAACAATAATATGTTCGAAATATCCAGAGTTGTTCCCCTTCAACTGTATTTAAAAATGACTAATGTGATTTAATTCACATTTGTGATGTCAATTTTCAGGTCAAAATACAATCTTGTGGACTTATTTTTATTTTTTACATTACTCACTATATTCTTTTGTCTTAATTGAGGTAACGTTGGTTAAGAACATTGTATACATTTCTAGTGTACAACATGATAATACAATATCAATATCCTCTATTGTGTGCTTACCATGAAAAGTCTAGTTTCCGTCTGTCACCATATATTTGATCCCCCTTACCCATTTTGCCCTCCTCCCACCACACTTCCCCTCTTGGAACCACTATTCTGCTGTCAGTATTCATGCATTTGTTTCTGTTATACTTGTTACTTTTCTGTTTTATACTCCACATATGAGTGAAATTACATGGTGAACCTATTTTTAATGAGTAAAAATAGTTTCCCAATAAAAATTGCAACTGAAAAAGCAGTCCTGTTTCACTAAAGATATCTTAACAAAGCACTACATATAAGAAGCATTTGCCACATGGTCTTTCAATATGTGCACTAAAGTTCTTTTCTTTTATTTTTTTTTTAAAGATTTTATTGGGGAATTGGGGGAGGGGAACAGCACTGGGGAATCGGGGAAGGGGAACAGAAAAGTTGCTGTCGTTTTGTTCTTCAGTCTAGTTGTGGAGGACGTTGCTTCACTGGCCCAAGTTGGTATTATCATTGCGCTTTTCCCAGGTGAGGCAGATCAGTCACCGGCCTCTGGATGGCCGCTCACGGCGGCTCTTGGCTGCTCACACAGGCTGCCAGCCACTCATGTTGGCTGCCAGCCACATAAGGCAGCTTATGGCAGCCCACTGCAGCGGGGGGCTGCAGCCTACACCATCGCAGGTGACTCATGGCAGCCCAGCTCCAGGTTGAGCTGTTGTTCACCATCTTAGCTGTAGAGGGCAGTGTCACTGGCCCCATGTGGGATCTGAACCAGGGCCCTGCTGCTCAGAGCTGGCATCCTAAGCCAGCTCTTAA
>NW_017731877.1:657644-663794 GCF_001890085.2 Hipposideros armiger
GAGGATTGAACCTGCACCACTCACATTGCCTCCATTGCTCCCTGGATGCAGCATCGTACTGGCCATGGCAACGCATCCACCATCACAGGCTGGGGCCCAAGTAAAGAGCCTCAAGTGCTTAAGGAGATGCCTACAGTAGATCATGTAGGTGACTGCAGAGATCTTTCCAAAATGAGGGTAGCCTTGTTTTATTGAGAGATCTTTCTCGAGGTATAACTCACTTGTTATCTGTGCACAATCCATGAGGTAATTATTAACTGCTGGGAAAACAAAATGCTGTGCAATTATAATCATGGTGCTCTACACGATTCGACTATGAATGTTTAAACAGACATACAAAGGAAAACACCAAATATTGTGATGGATCTATATCGTGAAAGTAGGGGAAGTGAAACGTGGATGTGGATGTGTTTAGTGATAGTGGAATGACTTGCTGAAGAATTAAATCCCCATCTTCCTTAGTAGGAAGTCATTAGGTATTGTCTAATGAAGAATTTATGAAATAATATGAAATGTTATTCAAAAATAAGGAGGCACATACCAGAAATTACAACTAAAACAACGGAAAATGATTACCTTTGGGAATAGAAATTGGGATGAGCAGGGAGGTGGAACGGGAGATGATGGGAGTGTGTTTAAGCCTAACTAAACTGTTTGACTTTTAAAACTATATGCATGCTATACTAGTTTGCTAGAGCTGCCATGACTGAGTGGCTTTAACAACTGAAATTCATTTCCTGCAGTTTTAGAGGCTGGAAGTCCAAGTTCAAGATGTCTGTAGGTTTGGTTTCTTCTGAGACCTCCTTCCTTGGTTAGTAGATGGCTGTCTTCTCTCTGCGTCCTCTCGTGGTCTTTTCTCTGTGCATCCCTGATGAATCTCTGTGTGTCCAAATGTCTTCTTATAAGGACACCAGTCAGATAGGATTAGGGCTCACCCTAGTAGCCTCATTTTAACTTAATCATCCCTTTAAAGGCCCTATCTCCAAATATGGTTACATTCTGAGGTTTTGAGGGTTAGGGCTTCAATGTATGAATTTTGAGGGGACACAATTCAGCTTGTAACTCATGGGTTAATTCAAATGATAAGAAAAAATTCTATCTCAAAATATCCTACAGATTTAAACCACATAGGGCTTAATAGTTTTCTGGAGCTTCACACTTCATTGTCAGCTCCAACTGCAATATCCATAGATATTATTATACTTTGTGTAATATGCAAGGACTTGAAAAGTAACACTTAATTTTAGATTTCATTTCCCATGTTTCAAGCAAGATAGTGGTTACCACAGTATCCTGGGAGAATGACACCTCTACTATTTTCATTAGTTGTTTCTACTCAATTTTGCGAAATAAACTTTCCACCGCCTGCTTTTTTGAGTTCATACCAGCAGCTCTTCAAGCCTCTTATCCGTGTTATTTTTTGTTTATTTTATTCTCTCTCCCTCATTTTTTTTTACCTCTTCTCCTTTTAACTTAGTACCTTATTAATTGTTTTCCCCATAAGAACCTAAGCAGAGAATTCTTGCCTGGTCTTATAGACAAGAGAGTAACAAAAAAGAAATCTACCTCTATGTCCTGTAAGTAGTTACTTCTCTAATTAAAGATCTGTTCTATAATAAGTTAAAATTAACAATGGATAAATCCGTTGGGAGACATACATGAGTCCATAAACAAACATTGTGATTCCAAATGAAGATTTGCAGGCAGTGATAAGAATCATGCTTTATCACAATGCATTTGAGAGGATCCTGACAGAAATCTTGAACAAGATTAATGGGGAAATATGAAATGGGATTGAATTGAGTTAATATATTACCTAGCATCACTGTCATTCTAAAGGAACACAAAACTATTGGGAATAATCTATGAATATGGAAAAGACCTTAGTACTTAGAATATTATGGAAATAGAAATGTTCAGAAACATCAATTGTATTAAAGGTAGCAGAAAGGGATTGACCAACAAAAATATACTTATTCTACATTTATATTTTATCCAGNTATTATGTGAATAATATCCTGTAAAAATTTTATAAATGAAACTATAATAGTTTTCTTTCTTTTTTTTTTTAATTGAGGGAGGGGAACAGTGCTGGCGAAGGGGACTAGCCAAGTTGTTGTTCTTCAGTCTTAGTTGTGGAGGGTGCCAGTTGCCATCTGGCTGCCCGTTGGCAGCTCATGGCCTCTAAGCTCAAGGTGCTGCATTACAATCTTAGTTGTGGGTGGGCGTAGCCACTATCCTATGTGGGAGTTGAACCAGCAGCCTTGTTGTTAAGAGCGCATGCTCTATCCACTGAGCCATTCGGGTGACAGCTCAGCTCAAGGTGCTGAGTTCAGTTTTAGTTGTGGGCGGGCGTAGTCCACCACCAAACAGGCAGTCTTGTTGTTAGGAGCACGTGCTCTCACCAGCTGAGCCATCCTGTCACCTGTTGGCAGCTCAGCAGCAACTCAGCTCAGGTGCAGCATCACTGGCCCATGTGGGAATCCAACAGGCGGCCCTGTTGCTCAGAGCTCGCACTCTTAAGCAAGCTCTTAACCAACAGAGCCACAGGGCCAGACCTGTTAGTTTTATTTTCATTTTCAATCTTACTTCAGAGCCACAGTTCACGAGCAGCAGTTTGCTGACCCCTGGTGGCTCTTCTGTCTTAAAAATTTGCCGACCCCTGCTCTAGCTAATGTGAGTTTACTGTTGTAAATAATAAACTGTCCTTCATTTTTGATCCAGGAGTCTTGTGCCATCTGGCAACATCCAGGGAACTGTGGCAGGATAACTAGTTAGCTTGTAGAGAGAGTAAAATTTCAGACCTATTTTGGTTCTTGACAATTTTGGCAATGAGGATGAAATGCTGAGAGATATGGCTCTTTGAAGGTGGAAGGATAAAGGTCTCACAGGCTGATTAACAGGATTTGAAGGACATTCGTAGGAATCAGTAGCAAAGACGTCGACTAAATTTTATGGTTAACCAGGGAATAAATGATCCTCTACTTTATTGCCTATTAATGAGAAGGAAGTGGAGTGGTGGTTGCTGACTAAGAAACAGGAAGTAGGTTCAAAGACAGCTGCCCAGATAGCTCCCTAGTTCTTGTTAACTCTCTCTCTCATTCAGGGGACTTCCTTGTCAATCTGGTATTGAGTCTCAGGTCTGCCCTATTTGTAACACGCATAGCTAATATTCATTCTGTGTGGGAAGGCTTTTATTCTCCTTCCAGATAGAAGTTTTGGAGTTGTGCACCCTTATTGATAGAGAAATTTGTGACTGCTTATAGCCAGAAACCAAATGAATTTTTACAACTTTGGCTGGTATGATTAGAAGATTGGGTGGAGAGGGCATGTATAACAAATAGCTTGTTACAGGAAGAATGTCAACAGTAAGGCCATCATTGGGCTCCGCTCCTTTATCAAACTTAGATCTATTCAAAGAAGACAGTAAAAGGTCTAAGAGATATATTTTTTTTTGTAGTGAGTGTTACCTGCTCTAAAGGGGCTTTGGCCCTTTGGAGTAGATTTCCCGGAGATAGACGAACACTAAACCATAGATGAGACATTGACTAGTTTTGGGAATCACACTGCCTTAAGTTTGGTTTATAACACTGATGCAGATAATCCATGGGAGAATAAAAAAAAGACTCCAAAACAATCAGAAGTTTAGCACAACACAGCTTGACATAAAAAGTGAAAGCCATACTAGCTTACTGCCACAGAGCCGCTTTTTCCCGTCAAGTCCGTCCCCCTCCAGTCCTCATCTCCTTTCTCCCACCCTACCCCAACTTCAGCTGCTTTAAGGAGAAAAGTGTTTAGGGGTGGGGTTAGCTCTCCTTGTCCTTAAGAAAAACTGAAGGCTATATGTACATGTCCAAGTATGTTAGGGTGGGGAACTTTTACAGCTCTGTTAGATATAGGTGCCCACCATCCTACCCTGTCTTGCTCAGGTTAGAGGACACCCAAATTCACTGATAATATTTANGAGCTGTTGTTCACCATCTTAGCTGTAGAGGGCAGTGTCACTGGCCCCATGTGGGATCTGAACCAGGGCCCTGCTGCTCAGAGCTGGCATCCTAAGCCAGCTCTTAACCAACGCACCACTCGGCCGGCCCAGCACTAAAGTTCTTTACACCAGAAATATACCAAGTTGTTAGTCAGAATCTGTGATTCATTATTTCATCCTTGCATATATAAGAATTACTCTATTGATTAAACTATTGATAAATTAATACTCTATTGATTAAACTAGAAATTGTTGATTAAAAATATTTATGCAGTATAATAAAATGTAATGAGAGTTAATACATGCATACTTTTCCTTTTGGTATCCTAATTAATTTCTCTCCTGTTAATTTGATGATTAAAATGATAAAATAATCATCAGGAATATCATATAGCTCGATTTCTTCTTTAGTTCTGTAACACTGATGAGTGGAAGAAAGTTTCTAAGAATTTTTAGCTCTCATCTTTTCCTTTTGTGAAAGACAGTGGTCTCAGAATAGCTATGCCATTCTCTTCTCTATCATCTTCTGACTGTAAAATAAAATTATAGTATATTTTAGTAAACCTACAAAATGAAGGCAACTTATTTTAAGATAAGTTACTATAAAGTGAGAAAATTTTCTGAAATTGAAATTGAACATTGCTCATTTACTGTTTTATTCCTAATATTTTGTATTTTGCTTAATACTAATCAATCAGCAATGTAACTCAACAAATAGCAGTAAAACAATGTCACTGACATTGGCATCTTGTATTGAAATGAATATCTAGGCACAAGATGGTGCTGCTCTTGCCTGGGGTGCCACATCAACAAACCGAAACTTAGATAACTTTTGTGTCTCTGTAAATGCTCTGCTTTGACCAGAAACACAGTGTATCCAGCCAGCCAATCCCCAACCACCAAGCCAGCTCATGGATCTATACTTAAGTCCTTGTCCCTTATTCATTTTATGTTTTTCTCTTCCTTGTTCTTTATTCTTTATCCTATAAAAGCTTCTTGCCTTGCACCCCATGTTACAGTTCCCTGAACCCTTGGGAACACAGTGCTCACTCCATGAAATGTTGAAGAAATTTGTATTACCTAAATTGTCTTCTTTAATCATTTTTAACACTTGTATATAACAAAATATTATTTTACTATGGCCATATTTTATGAATTCTTGGTTTGAGTGTATATTTTTGGAATCTGTTCAGATATCCAGTAGATACTTTGGAATTACCCAAGCCTAAAAACCATTTTCACTTCAAGTTTTAAAGTGGGAGACTCGATATTTTGCAAAGTCATTTGAAAACAATTGTTGGGCTCAAAAACTTCATATTCAGCATCTTTGGAGCTTTATAAACAATGCTGAAAGATTAACATATTAAACCCCCATTTCACCTATGGGAATTGAGAGTCCTTTCCTATTTTGTTTTTTTCTCTCTCCACAGACCCGTCCCCTTAAAAGTCTATCATTGTTCTGGTTAAATATGGCAGACAGAATACAAATGTATATTTTTTGTTTTCCCCTGTAATCCAACTAAAATGACATTGTAAAGGGATAAAACTAAGGTAAACACACACACACACACACACACACACACACACACAAGCAAACAAAATTGAAGACACAAGAGTACACTAGAGATGTCAACAAAATAGAAGCTAGAAAGCAGATGGACAAGAGGTGACATACTTAGACAAGCAGAGAAAGATGAAAGCTATGTGTGAGGGAAGAAAGAATCAAGGCAAATAATGCTATAAAACACCAAAATGTCTCAGGATTTGGAGGTGTCAGATACTTCTGAAGGCTGGATAATTAATAGGGTTACATAACAGAAATAGAGTGGGTTAGGCTTCCAGATTCTTTCTTTAATCCTGGCAGGAGACAAGTAGCTTGGAGAGGACACTGCATGGAGAGGACACCAGAACTCTCCAATGAATAGAGGGGATAATGCACAATTCAGTATCTTAAAAGGTGAAGGATCTCGGTCCCTTTCTCCCACGTATTTCTGAGAATTTTGGCATCCAGGGTTACATACAACAAGCAAGAGATTGATGATGTCTCTCTGGGAATATTGACTAGCCCAACAGAAAAGAGCTAGGGAGCTGAAACAGTCAGATCTTTTCCCAATCATTCTACACTGAGGCCAACCACTTGACAAGCCCCAGTTATTCTTACAGAG
>NW_017731877.1:671574-689094 GCF_001890085.2 Hipposideros armiger
TTTAAAAAGGTTACAAGAACATAGAATAAGAATGTGAGCACATATGGTAAAAGAAAAATCAGGGTAGAAAAATCAGTGCATTTCCTGAGAACCCTATTTGCCAACATTATGCTAAATGTTACACATGTAAACGTGGTTAAAACGTGCTTCCTTCCCAAGAGCTTAAAATCTACTTGGTGACAACAACCTGCACAAACATAAACACTTACAGGAAGTATCTAACTTTTCCACACTTATAAATCATCCTCCAAAATCAAACCAAAAGAAAACAGAAAGGTCAATGAACTCAGATTCATTTTCTCAAGGACACACTCTGCTTTCCTTTGGGTAGGCCTTGGGCACACTCCTGGCAGGCTTCTGGCTGGCATTTAAACTTTATCTTGGTTATAATAGCATGCCAGTCATGAAACTATATTTATATTATTCGTCAAGTGACTTATTACCTTGAAGAATGAAAGATGCTACAGGAGTTAAAATAACATTATGCCTACAAAGGAATGGCTTGGCTTAAAGCTAAGCTAAGCATTTCAGTTCCACTTAAGCTTTAGGTATTACCATACCTTTGTAATGCAAATTGTTCAAGAATTTTCCTAGCCCTGGGAACCTTCAAGCCTTCCAAAACTGAGACTAGTTCATTTGTAATGTTCAGTAGCTCTGCTGCATTATGTGGATATCTCAGGACAACAGTAAAATCAGCCTGACTCTGCTTAATATGATAAGTTTATGGTATGTGTGTGTGTGTGTGTGTGTGTGTGTGTGTGTGTGTGTGTGTGTGTGTAGGGTTTGTTTTAGCATGAATCTTATGAAGCAATTGTGGATATAAAATAAAGTTATAGAGTTCAAATTAGTAAGATCTGCTTACACTTTCTTCAGAAGTGATATCGCCAAACTTAAATTGCTTCAATACAATTTTAATTAAACCATTCTGATTTTGATTTTTTTCTTTTGTTTTCCTAGCATATTATTTTCTGAAAACATTTTCTAAAACATAGCTCTCAAGTCAAAGTTTTCATCTCACCATTGTATTGAGTATTGAGATAAAATGAGCTTTCAATTCATGATCTTCTAAAGATTTGGTGAAATTTTAAATTTAGCAGAAGACATGAGTTTGAGGAAAAGGTGTCAACAATGGTACATATGGAAAGCCAATTAAAAC
Organism: Hipposideros armiger; assembly: GCF_001890085.2. NCBI lineage: Eukaryota > Metazoa > Chordata > Mammalia > Chiroptera > Hipposideridae > Hipposideros > Hipposideros armiger. The sequence continues at coordinate 672,731 of NW_017731877.1, forward strand.
ACAACAACAACAACAACAATAAAAACTATTGGAAACCGCGACCTCATACACTGTCATGGAAGTCTTCACTCCATTCCTAACTGCCGATTGATTAATATTTCTGGGTTGGAAAACAGGACAGAGGTTACATATAGCATAAGCATCTGTACCAGAAACTACATTTCAGAATTGTAGGATCTAAATAAAAATTTCAGTGATTTAGTCTATTGTTCCTTGAAGAATTATTACCTTTATGATCCTGACTCTAAGGAATTTAAAATTCAGTGAAGTTGATGGAATACTACAGGCTACTAATCACCTATGAACACAATGGAGTGAAATTAGAACTAAATGGGCTAGTGAACAATAGGGTGTGGGAATAAATTGGAAAAAAAATGAGTAATTCTGATTAGGTAGATGAAAAACATAGATTTGGGGTGTTTCATGTGGAAGTTGAAGGATATGGACTTTCATAATGGGAATATGGAGAAAAGCTCATTCCAGCTTGAGAGAACTTGCATAGAAAATTGCCCAGTGTGATGCGTGACATCAGGGGCCAGTCAATAAATATATTTTCCTCACTATGACCAAAGATAGACACAGTGTATCCCTGACTGTCATGTTTGAGGAAAGGTTAGTTGAGGAGCACAACTGGAATGTAAAGTGTGTGAAGGGATTATGGAAAGAGACAAGGAGTTGGGTCTTGAATCTAAAACACATGAGTTTCTTTACCAATTAATTTGTGTGATCTTGGGTCAATCTCTTAGTCTCTGGGCTTGAATTTTCTTATTTGTGAAATGGGGATTGTACTAGTTTCCTAGAGCTACGGTAACAAAATACCACAAACTTTGTGGATTAAAACATGAGAAATGTCTCACAGTTCCAGAGGCCAGAAGTCCAAAATTAAGGTGTCTGGCAGGGCTATACTTGGTGTGATAAAACAATATGGTGAATGTTTAAATAAAAAGAAATTTGTTACAGTAAAAGACACATTGCCATTAACCCCCCTCAAAATACTCCCCTTTGCTTCAAATACACTTATCTCATCATTCTTGCCAGTTTCTGAAGCAGTTCTGAAAGTCCTGTTTTGTGGGTGTCTTTAGTTGCACTGTTGTGACTGCCTCCATGTCCTGTATCATTTTGACTTTGGGGAAGAGCCAGAAGTCGCATGGTGCCAGATTGAGTGAATAAGGTGGATGAGGACACACCATAATGTTTTTATTTGACAGAAACTGCTGTACCAGAAGTGATGTGTGACACAGAGCATTGTCATGATGGAGGATGATTTACGTCACACTTTAAAACACACCTTCTCTCAACCGTAACTCACACCCAACTGACTGCACTGAACAAGTTGAAACTTGCTACACACTGATACTAAGGTCTGTTATGCCACTTCTAGTATTGAAGATACCCGCCTTTCCATTGGTTGGCACTCAGCAGCAGCATTCATCGTATTTTGTGAACACAACGAAAATACTCCGTGTCATACATCGCTTCTGGTAGGGCAATTCCTGTCAAATAAAAACATTATGGTGTGTCCTCATACACCTTATTCACTGGATCTGGCACTATGTAACTTCTGGCTCTTCCCCAAAGTCAAAATGACCATGAAAGGTAAAGGTTTTGAATCGTTTCAGGACATCAAGGCAGCCATGACAGCATAAGTAAAGACACTCATGATATAGGACTTCCAGAACTGCTTCAGAAAGTGGCAAGAATGATGGGATACATGTGTTTGAAGTGAGGGGGAGCATTTTGAGGGGAATTAAGTGCAATATGTCTTTCATTGTAAACAAGTTTTAAAATTTAAACATTAACTGTATTTCTTGATCATGCCTCATATTCCCTCCAAAGCCTGTAGAAGAATCTTTCCTTGTCCTTTCCTAGCTTCTGGTGGCTTGCTAACAATCTTTCTGTTCTTTGGCTTAGAGCTGCATACCTTAAATCTCTGCCTTGTCACATGGCATTCTCTCTTCATGTTGCTCTTGTTCTTATAAGGACTCTGTCATATTTGATTAAGGGTACCCTATTCCAGTATGACTGTATCTGAACTAATTACAGCTGCAATGACTGTATATCTAAATAAGATCATGTTCTAAGATACTGGGCATTGGGATTTCAACATATCTTTTTGTTTGTTTGTTTATGGAAATACAATTTAACCCATAAAAAGGATAGTAATATCTACTTATTTCATTGTATTATTGAGAGGTATACATAATGTATAATAATTTATGCATGTTGTAAAATACAAAATTAATTGAGTACATGTTATATACTAAGAACTGCTGTGAGTGAATTATGAGAATTGTCATCCAAACAGGCTCTTGATCATACTCATTTTAGCAGAAGGGGAAAATGAAGTACAGAGATGTTAGCTGCCTTGCACAAGGTCACAGGAATAGTAAGAGAGTGAGCCAGAATCCAAACCAGATAGTGTGACTTTAGACTACAGGTTCTAGAATTCTACCCTGTATGCCTCTCAACCAGAGCATGCAGATAAATAAGTAAAGGAGTTATTTCCACTTTTCTACCTTTAGCTGCCCTAGTTCTTCCTGAAACCATAAAAATGTTTCACCATGCCTCAAGGGACAAATTATATACTAAAATAAACCGACAGTGTCAAAACTTGAATGGTGTTTTTAAGGTGCTTAATCCATGTACCTTAGAAAGATGAAGGGTAAAAAAATTCTTCCATTGTCCTAATTTCCTTGTCTAAAATGCATGGTCATGAAATCTAACCTAATTCACATAACTTGAATTTGTTATACAATCATAAAAAATTAGATTAAAAACAGAAGAAGAGTTTAGGTTTAAAACACATGACTTCTGAAATCCTATAACAAACTTGCTGCAATTTTCAGAGGCCTATATTAAATGCATATCAGCATCATGGAGTAAAGGTCACTTATGTATGGCTATTAGCATGAGTCCTTCTTGGCTGCCTTTCCTGCCCCGCTGCTTGACCTTTAACCATTTGGTTCCCATTATGCCCTCTCCTGTGCATGTGAAGTGAAGATGTCAGCGTGTGGAAGTTGTATTTGTCTCAAAATTGCTCTCATAAGGCATTTTGCACTCTAAGGTGACTGAAGCTTCACTCGGAGGAAGTTTGTGACCATTCCAAGAAAGTTATCTATCTAAACGATCTCTGTCACCATTATGTGTAATAAAATACTTACTGAATATCTGGAGAAAAAGAATGTATCTAGCAAGGAAGATGGAGATTAGCTCTTTACCTGTATGTATCAGTGGTTATAATGGGTAGCATTATCACTAGCCAGATATGCAGGTTATTGCTGTGGGGTAGGTTACCCAGACCACTCTCTGAATATGAAAAAAAAGCAGCTATGAGGTAACATTCACCTTTCTGCTGAGTAACAGACTGGTACATCCAACTCTCTGTGGGACATCTCCTTCTGAGGGTGACCCAGGCACTCATTAGGCTCTAAACCAAACATCACCTTTTCCTAACCAACTCTTGGGACTCTAATTATGCAGTTGGTGGGTCTCCTGGGCCTGTCTTCTACAACTGCAATTTTCTATCTAATCTCTTAAAAATTTTTAGCTAACCATTTTATTTTGCTCACCTTTGATGACCCATACTATATTTTTTAATAATATAAATTCTCTCTTGTCCTTGTAATTTTATCTTTCTTTCTGTTATTTTTTTCTCATACTACTATCTTGAGCTCTATTCTTGACCATCTGTATCTCTGCATTTAAAGCTTACATCATTAAGTTAAAATGTTCGCCATGAGTTTCACTGGATTCAGTTTGTCAATGTGTGTTCTTTTGTGGTTTTCTCCGTTCCTTTCCATTCTCCCAATCCTCCCCATCCTTTGTGATTAATATTGAAGGAGGTAAGTTTTTCCTGAAGTAGCTATATGTAGGCAATATATATTGAAAAAGGATAGATGGAACTCTCTTCTGGGGAAGCAGAAATTTTCCTTAAGACTTGTGTTTTGCCTATAGGTTTGTTTAGCTATTACTTCTCCCCATTCCAGTAGAAAAACACAGATGCTAGATTGTTGGCAAGGTATAAGGTGTGATAAAAAACTACAGTGAATGTTTAAATTGAAAAAAGTTTATCACAATAAAAGACACATTGCCATTAACCCCCCTCAAAATACTCCCCCTCACTTCAAACACACTTATTCCATTGGTCTTGCCACTTCTGAAGCAAGTTCTGGAAGTCCTATTTCATGAGTGTCTTTAGTTGTGCTGTCATGGCTGCCTTGATGTCCTGAATTGGTTCAAAACCTTTGCCTTCTATGGTCATTTTGACTTTGGGGAAGAGCCAGAAGTCGCATGATGCCAGATCCAGTGAATAAGGTGGATGAGGACACACCATAATGTTTTATTTGACAAAAATTGCCATATACCAGAAGCGATGTGTGACACAGAGCTTTTCCGTTGTGATCACAAAATACAGTGAATGCTGCTGAGTGCCAATCAATGGAAAGGCGGGGATCTTCAATATGGGAAATGGTGTGACGGACCTTAATAACAGTACGTGACACGTTTCAGCCTGTTTGGTGCAGTCAGTCAGGTGTGAGCTAGGTTGAGAGAAGGTATGTTTTAAAGTGTGCTGTAAATTACCCTTCATCATGACAACACTCCGCATCACACATCGCTTCTGGTATATGGCAATTTCTGTCAAATGAAAACATTACCGTGTGCCCTCATCCACCTTATTCACTGGATCTGGAGCCATGTGACTTCTGGCTCTTCACCAAAGTCAAACTAATTCAGAACATGGAGGCAGTCACAACAGCGCAAGTAAAGATCCTCACAGAAGAGGACTTCTAGAACTGCTTCAGAAAGTGGCAAGAGAGATTGGATAAGTGTATTTGAAGAAAGGGGGAGTATTTTGAGGGAGATTAATGGCAATGTGTCTTACTGTAATAAATTTCTTTTTATTTAAACATTTACCATATTGTTTGATCACACCTTGTAAAGCCTCTATTCTCCACCATATCCCCTCCTCTGCCAGCTATAGAGATTTATCTCCCTGTAAATACAGATTGTCTGTGTCAGTCCTTACTGAGAAATATCTCCTATACTTCCTGGAAGAAAACTGAGAACAGGGAAGCTTCCACTACCATGATCTACAATATAGCCTGTTCCACTGTCACAGAAATGGAATTTAGGTTTTATACTTCTGGTTGTGCCTTTCAACCTGACTTTAATACATGCAATTTTCCGGTTCTTCTGAGATCTGAGGCCTTGATGTCTTTTCTACATTACCTTCCACCTCAGCCCAGCATGATGCTGCTTTGGGCAAATATTTTATAAATAAATAATTGTTTTGTCTTAAAATTTCTGTTGTTTCCTAGTTTTACCAATGATGGGCTTTGTGATTGCTTCTAATTTTCTTGTTTGTTATTGTGGGAAATTTCCAAGAGTAGAACTAGCTAACTTTATTCCAGTATATTTTAATATGATTGGAATGTGATAAATGTTTGGTTTTTTTTAAGTAAAATCCGTAGATATTCTACAAGATTTTGGTTCTCTAAGCCTTATAGTTGTGTTGCTACTCTTGAACATTTTATCATTTTTTAAAAAATTAAATGTAATTCACATAAAATTCATTCTTTTAAAGTGTACAGTTTAATAGTTTTTAGTATATTCACAATGTTGTACAACTATGACCACTTTCTTATTCCAGGAAATTTTCATCACTTCGTAAAGAAACCCTGTACCCATTAGCAGTCACTTCTTATTCCCTCTTCTTGATAGTCCCTGGCACCACTAATCTATGTTTTGTCTTTATAGATTTGCCTATTCTGAGCATTTAATATAAATAGAGTCAGAGTATGTGGCCCTTCGCTTGTGGCTTGTTTCACTTAGCTTATGGCTTGTTTCGCTTCGCTTGTGGCTTGTTTCACTTAGCAAAATGTTTCAAGGTTCATCCTTGTTGTGGCATGTATCAGTACTTCATCCATTTTTATTACTGAATAATATTCCATTGTATAGATAGGCCATATTTTGTTTATTCATTCATGAGTTTATGGGCATTTGGTTTGTTTTCAAGAAAATGAGAACTAAGAAGAAAAAACAGGCACATACTACTTACAAGTATTTGTTGGTCACTCATAATGTGAAAGACCCGATTAGATATCATACACGGACTATTTCTAAAAATAAAATACCTTATAGGGTAGGCATTAATTTCCTGGATAGAAAACTAAAGTTCAGAGAAGTGAAGTGCCTGGTCCAATGGCAGAGACCCCAGGCGTAGGAAATCCAAAGTCTATGTTTTCTCCATTATGCTATGTGACTCCTTGCTATTCCTACATCATGCTGTCTCACAAACAGCCAGAGTGATATGCATGATACTGGGCAGCAAGGAGGAGTTTTATCATAATTCATTCCTGGTAACATGTGGAGAATTGGTTAAATATATTGGCACATTAGTAAACTCAATCAACTCTAAAGTGACTGAGAGATTTTATAAGAAAATATGACCTTTTTCCATTAAAATGATATGCTCCTTGAAGCTATCTGACTTCCTAAAATATTGATTAAAAATTTACATATAGCAGAAATTATTTCCAAACTATCACCTCTGCTAATGCTTTGAAAGTGAGAAAGAAGAAATCCTTTTAGGACTCATCCACACAAGTCTTTTTGTTTGGTCATTTTTCATTCACATAAACCCTGTAAATATATCTTTCAGTGTTATCTAAAAGTTTCTTACTCAGCTTTCAGCAGTAGCAGCTGGAGCAGCATCAATAGCAGATGGGCTAGACAGCAGATAGGACCCAGACATCTCTCTGAGTTGGGGGTGACCTGGCATGTGAGGAAGGTCAGGAGCCAGGTGAGAGGACAGATGAAGAGTGGGAAAAACAGCAGGGCTCAGGGAAGGGCAGAACATTTCCATTTACCTTTCCGTGAGATGAAAGAATCTTAATAGCAATGTTTCTTGTGCTAGCTGATTATATTTCTAAATTCCTATTTCGAAAATGAGTAAAGGATTTGTTTTGGACAATGGCAAATTTTCATCCAAAATGGATGAATATGCTTCCAGAACTGACCTTAAATTACATTGATCTATTCGAGAGGGATCTTTGATTCATGACACTGGTTTAAGCAAAATGAGGATTTATTGACTCATGTAACTGGAGATGTCAGTGGAAAGGCGGGTTTCAGGTATTGCTTGAACACTGTCATCAGGATTCTATTTCTCAATAAACAGCAAGAACTGTTGGCAGCCCCAGACTCAACTTACCCACCAATTCACTCCAACAAAAGGTTTTTTCTTATTGCTGTGGCAGAAAAGCCCCTGATTGGCCAAGCTTGGGTCACATGCCCACCTCTGGATCAATCACTGTAGGTGGGGGCGAGGGAGAGATATTTTAGTTTGTCCAACCCTGGGTCATATGTTCACCTCTGAGGTTAACAGCAAACAAGATATACCCCATCCCAGTAGGGACTCTTTATGAGTTGGTAGAGATTCCTCATAGCAGGAGTAAGAAGAGCTAGACAGGAATATATAACAATAGACGTTCACACTAATTGGTATGCATTTGTTTCTGTTTATATTGCATGTGTTCTTAAAGATCTGAGGCTGAAAAATGTATCTAATTTTGTTTTTTCCTTTGTGTATACACCTAAAATGATAATAATGAGCAGCATTTACTATTTGCCTGCTATCTGCCTCCCTACTAGGCATTTTATATGTTTTCTCATTTGAATCCTGCAATAACCTTACCATTATTACCATTTTACAAATCCAGACACTGAGTTTCAGAGAGGTAAATTTGCTTAAGGCTACGTAAAACCAACATTCACTGCAAAAGAATTTATCTTACTTAATGGTAGAGACCACTTAAATTTGTGTAATTGGTCATTATTACATGGCATTGTCAGTAATTTTGTACTCTGTACAACTAGAGGAATATCAACAATAATGATTAGCAGAGGTATTATTAAATAAATAATAATCGCATATTAATTACTATCAGACACTATGTATCAGAAATTAAAATTTATTTTCTCTATAGCAGCCACAGTGATTTTTTAAAACTGTAAATCAGAATAGATCGGATCAGGTCCTCCCCTATTTAAAAATCTTGACTCACTCTGCACTTAAAATGAGACCTGAACTTGTTGCCATGGGTTGAAAAGCCCGGCTTCTCTCACTAACCTCAATTCACACCCCTCCTCCTCCTGCTCGTTTTTGCAACACATCACATTCTTTTTTAGTTCAGCACATTTGCATTTGCTGTTTCATCCTTTGGAAAGTTTTTGCCCTTTTCCCCATTATTTTGTGCAGGGCTGATTCTCTCATCCTTCAGGTCTCAGCTAAAAAACAACCTGAAAGACAGGCTTCCCAGGATCACCCATCTAACACAGCAGTGCCCCACCCGTATTCTCTGCCACTGCCTCTTACTGGCTTCCTTCATAGTTCCGATAGTCTGTACATGTCTATCTTGTGTTGTTCATGTTTCCTCAGCACTCTGAGCACAGGGACACGTGCATCCTAGGCACTCAGCACTTTTCAAAGAGAGAAAGATTGTTCACAGTGTCCTATGAACCTGACACTTATTAGAATCTTAGTCCATACCAAGAAGGAAGTGAGGAGTTAGGTGGGCTCAGGAAAGTGTCCAGACGTTGAATAGCTAGTAAGTGGCGGAGTCCACATTCAAAGTCTTGTTATCTTACTCCAGAGCCTACACCCTTACCATGCTTGCTAGTTTGGGGTTTCCCAAGATCCTAGTTAGGGTTAAAACTAAGTAACAGTGTCCCCATACCATTTTTCCCCAGGGGAAAAGTATTAAGTGCTTATCTGCTTAGAGTCATTTACAAGGTATAAAGCAGGGATGTTTGTTTATGTCTTCAACTGCTAGAAATTTCCTTTATTTTGCAGAACTATTCTTGGCATTTCAGTGACTCAGTATCAGCAACATGAATTCTATTACAACTGTTCAATTCCTGAAAACATTTCAAGCTCTACATAACATTGCTAAATATGAAAAAAAATTACATAATGGGTAAAATTCTCCTTACTGAGGATTTCCAATTAATCCATTATTTGAATATGAATAGGCCAGGTGTGGTTTTATGATTCTTCCTCCTTCCTCCCTTCCACCCTTCCCTTATAAAAAGTGACATATTCAACTCTGGTATTTATTTCCTAACCTAGATTAAGAGCCTAGCTAGTCATTCCTAGTTTCTTTGTAATCATCTTTTAAATAAGAACCAAAGGATGTCCCCTGATTTTCCTGTCCCAAATCTATGAAATTATCTCTGTTTACAAGCAGAATGATTTGGAGAGAAGGTAAGATTCAGAAGCCTGAAGTTGCAATTTGGGTTATAACATTATATAGTTGTGACATGTTCTTATACGGGAGAAGGAAAGAAAAGAAAGGAACCCTGAATTCCTATTCTATATTACTTACTTGATACTCATATTCTTATTTACTCTAAAACCCAGTTAGATCGTTATCATCACTATTTCAAAGAGGAGGAAATAGATTCATAAAGGTTATATAAATCCCCTAACAGGACATAAGTGGTAGTATGTGACAGAGATCGGATTCAAACTAAGGTTCGAATGACTCAAAAGCCCCGTTATGGCATGGTCCTTTACATCACACTAGAAGATGGCACCAGGTTGTGAAAAGGACAAGTCAGAACTTGCCTCTGTCTCAGTGTTCTATTCTGGAGATGAGATGGCTGGAAAAGAGTTTCTAAAGGTTCCATTCAGTCAAACTGACATAATTCTTCATGGCCAATTATTCACAACATATTCAAGAAGCCTGGTTTATCCACAAATGCTTATTATATAAGTCAGAAAGATTCCCTGTTCATTTCATGGGGAAGGGGAGTGAAAGTATGTGGGCAATAATATGGAGAAAATAGAAGACTGTGAGCTCACAATAGAAACTCAAAAGCATCTGAGAATAAATGAATAATTCTAACATAATTCTAACATAACAGTGATGGTCCTTGGCAAACTAGCTATTCAAAGTTTGCTTTCTCCTCCTTAACACTCTCCCAGCTGTCCAGGTACCCATTCTGGGTGCACTTATGGAACCATTTTACTCTGAAATTACAATCCACAGGTGCCCTTTCTGAAAAACATGGGAGGGAGGGGTGAAGCAAAGGGAGGTAGGGACAGAATGGGACAAACGGATACCACAAGGATTCTGATCTTTGTGAACGCTAGTCCAGAGGAAGCACTTAAGGAGAGTGAGTATATGTACACTCAGAATGTCATTTACCTGCTTTGTCATGGCCTAGCTATGCAATGTGGTCTGAGTCTAAGATTGCCAGAAAGTGTTCGTAAAAATACAGGATGCTCAGTTAAATTTGAATTTCAGATAAACAAAAAAACAATTTTTTAGTATGTCCCATGCAACATTTGGAACATACTTTAAAAAAATGTTATCCATTGTTTATCTGAAACTCAAATTTAACTAGGTGTCCTGTCTTTTATTAGGCAACCCAATTTGAGTCTCATTTTTACAAACAATAAAGTGTACCGATAATATCACTCACTGTCTTATTCATAGGTGGGCATTAAGAATCCTTACCATACTGAGCAATTCAAGTCAGCCCTTTGTTCACTGCAAGGCTAAGGCTTAGAAGCTGCTGCCACTAGAGGCTGCCTCTGGGGATGTGACATTTGGGACTTGACACACAAAGAGAACATAGGCGATGGGGTGAGGGGAAAAAGGAACCAAAGAAATGGATTAAAGGTCTTTCTGCTTCTGCCTTCCAGATGGGTTGCAGTAAGAATTTTTCATTTTTATCTCTTTTAGAGTCTAAGACTCTTGAAGGAAATCTGAAAGTCACAACATATTTTTAATACAATTCCCTCACCGTTGACCCTCTGAGTGGTACTGTAGCCCTCTCAACCACCAGCCCCGAGGCAGCTTCCTTTTTCCTCTTACCTACTAAGAACCCCTGCATGGATAATTTTAACTTGGGAGAGGAGGTGATTGCACCCTAGGAAAAATGCAATTTGTCACTCTCAACTAACTCATCCCTCTCCCACCTCTTCTCAAATCTGTACGATCTCATCTTGCATATAATTTGCTGAAAGTTATAGCATTGCAATCAGTATTGCAGTGCAAGCCAGATAGCTTCAGAAATAGCAGCTTTAAAAGAAAGCAAGCAGTAATCAAAAATTTTAAAAATGCTTAGAGTTGCACACTTTCTCATAAAAATGATTCCAAAGAAGGCAGCCAATGAACATTTGCTATTTTCCTTACTGTGTTTTATACTAAAAAGTCTGCTTATTTCTGTCTTCAGGTGTCAGGTGAAATCCTGAAGGGTACTGGGGAGAAAGTGAGGGAAGTTTACCTGACTATCCAGGCAAGCTTTAATATTTAATATTTATATAATATCTTTAGAGATTCAGCCAGGCCTCAGGAAGAAGGTAGGAGACAGGTACATTTTGATTAAGTTCCTCAGGGAATGTCTTTTCCTTCCTTCTTGGACCACCCATCCTCAAGAAATACTGCTTGGTTATGTTAACATTTACAGGGGTATTCACCCTTTGAGGACCGATGCCTTTAGGACTAATGGAATGGACTTTTAAAGGTAGACTTTCACTATGACAGGTTCACTAAACTGATTTGTGTGGTGAGTGCCATTGCCTCAAGTTCTTTAAATCATCTTCAGCAGGTAGCCAGATGGCTAGTGTTGGCAGCAGACCCTGGCTGTCAGTCAGATCGAGGTCTGACTCCCAGATTCTTCCCCTAAGTCTCAGAGGAAAGAAAGAGGTTTACAATTGGCAAGATGTCTTCCATCTTCCACACTTAAAACTAAGTTATATGACTGTGGCTGCCACCCCACAACAGGGTATTGTGACTGTTAATTAATTAGCCAATAGTATAGTAACAAAGACAATATTTTCCTTTGTATTGAACAAGTGTTTCTTATGAACTGCCTGTATGTTTAATTTTTAAAAAGAAATGTTAGTGACAATCAAACAGTGTTTCACATTTATTATGTAGCTATTTTTTTTAAAGAATCGATTCCCATCTTATTCATGGTTATTATTATTATTGCTATTATTTCATGTGGAAAATAAAAACATATAGATGTTATATTTGGATTCAAAAAGGATGAGATATTGTAATATGGAAACATCAAGCTGAACTCCATGCTGGACAGATGAAAGCTGTGACGCAAAGGAAAATGAAAGCCATCCTTAACCTTATAGGTCAACAATGATGGATCAGTGGAAGAAACTGAGCAAAAGTGGAAATCAATGAGTTGCTCTTTCTTAGATAACAAAGCTTATCCTTAAAACCTTGCAACCTCTTTACAAACTATTAGAAAAGATGCCTAACTGATCTAACATCACCTTAATTTGATCATTATCTGAGTAAAAAAATTCAATATGTTCACTTATTCCTTAAATTTGTGAAGCTATTTATTTTTCTTTGGAATTCATTAAGTTCTACATTTGCTGCTACAACATGAATTAGCTGAAAAAGTTTTTTTCTTCCCCATTTGTTCTTCATATTTTATTTGTATTAGCTGGCAGACTTTTATCTTAGTAGTTATTTTAATATTTATGGCATGTAAATTGAATCTGTGTTATACTGCTTGTGAGACAGGCTAGACACTGGCATTTATTCATATTTGGGGAGAAGATGGAATTAACTATATTTTTTATCAAAAAACTCCATCAACTTAGTTTAAATCTGTTTGCTTATCTTCAGGCTATCTGGTTGTATCACTTCTGGGGAAAGGAGTAAATGATAGATACGAGCAAACACCTTGCTATTTCTCAATTTCTTTATCAAAGTTAAAATATTTTAGATCAACAACAATGGAAAAGGATAGGGGTTGTTACAAATCCAAAAAGGGTTTAGTACCATAACTTTTCCCAGTGGAAACGAATCTCTACTTGTATGCCCCCCGAGTCCCCCTAGTTTGCTTTTCAAGCTTCGATCCAGAAAGAAGGGACTCTGAGTTTCTAGGCCATGCGAGGAAAAAATTAAAAGTTGACCCCTACTTTTTGTTTATCTTTTTCCCCCTCTGGTCCTAGACCTGAGTAGGGTTTTTTATTTCAACTAGGAATCTGAGGGTGAGTTTTAACTAGCCCCTCAAGATTGATTGAAACCCACAACAAAGATGAACAAATTGAACTCATGGATGAATAAACATAAAACAATAATCATAGATCCAGGGGAAATATTCTTAACACACACATAAAAAGATGGACAACACTGTAAAAATGTAGAAGAGGATATATCTCCTTAGTTAAATTTAATAGATTTCAAAGAAATAATAGAAATAGTTGTTTTTTAAAAATAGAACAAGACAGGATATGAAAATTGAAATAGACCAAATAGAATTAACACTGAAAACAGTAAAAAAGTAATGGATAGTAGAGATGATCTGACATATACAGAAGATACTTGTGAGAAATATCCAGAAAATAAAGGAAGTAAGCAAAGAATCCATAAAAATGTAACCAAAGTTGATTAGAGTGAGGGATAGAATACGAAGTGCTACTTTATGAATAACCAAAGTCAATAATAATGAACAGTTAGATTCAATAATTAGTGATAGAGTAAGACAAAAAATCCATCAACGTTTCAGAACTCAAGATACTTAAATCAGATATTATAGCTCTCATTGAATTCTATAAAAGCCAAATAAGTAGAAATAAACATGAAAACACACATTTTTATTAAAATAAATCAAAATTATGCATGTAGCCAGTTTAACAAGACAACTAGTTCTACAAAGCGCGCGCGCACACACACACACACACACACACACACACACACAAAGACCTTTCCTCTCTAACCTGTTTTCATTCTTCAGAGGTTAAGTACTTGAAACTCCTGATGGTTTTTGACTGGATTCTAAGTCACTAAATATAACAGTTCTAAAATCATACTGCTCTTTTGGTGGCATTTTTTCAATGTTAAATATTATCTATTGACTTCTTGCCATGAAAGGTAAAGATTGAGCTATTTTGATCCTTTTCAATACATACCCCTTTACCTTACACCAATTGTCTTCCTTCTAATATAATTGTTATAATTTGGAGTAAGATAAATGGATAGTGTTATTTGATTCCCCAATTATTTGTATTAGGCCACTTTATTGCCCACTCTGGAAGTTGTTAGCATCTGCTCTTCATTCTCAGTGTTCTTAAATTAAAAGATTACATAAATAAGGCTAAATGTTCCCACCCCCGCATTCATTGTGCTGAACTATCTGTGGATCTGTTCACTTGGAAACTCTTCTCTTTGGAGTCTATGACATTTTTAGTTTTTTTCTGGTTTTTTTTTTATCAAATTTTCTTCAGCTTTTCACTTCTATTTTTCCCTTTTTTCTTTTGGTTGTAACTTTTAAGAGATTTTTGACAATGTTATACATTAATGTTATATTTAGTTATATATATCTATATAACTAGATATATATATATATATATATATATATATAACTATATATATAATGTTTTTATATTATTTTTACTTTTCAAGAGCTTTTTGTTGTTGTTGGTCTCTGAATATTCCTTTTTAATTGTCTCCTGGTTTTTTGTTTTGTTTTGTTTTGTTTTGTTTTTAAGATTTTATTGGGGAATCAGGGAAGGGGAACAGACAAGTTACTGTCCTTTTGTTCTTCAGTTAGTTGTGGAGGACGTTGCTTCACTGGCCCATGTTGGTGTTATCATTGCACTCTTCCTGGCTGAGGCAGATCCATCGCTGGCCACTGGATGGCCGCTCACAGCGGCTCTTGGCAGCTCATGCTGGCTGCCTGCCGCTCACAGTAGCTTTTGGCAGCCCACTGCAGCAGGGGCTGCAGCCTACACTGTTGCTGGTGACTCACAGCAGCCCAGCTCCAGGTCGAGCTGTTGTTCAGCATCTTAGCTGTAGAGGGCAGTGTCACTGGCCCTCATATGTGGGATCCATCCCAAGCCAGCTCTTAACCAACGCGCCACTCAGCTGGCCCTATTGTCTCCTGTTCTTGTTTCATGCATACATACATAGTATCATCTCATCTCTGAACAAAAGTGTTTTGACATATCCTTTGGTTTCCTGCACTGAAATATTTTTCTCCAAAATTATTTTGTTTTGTTTTGTTTCATTTGGGTGAATAATTTTCTAGTTACCATGGAATGTCTGCTAATATTTACAAATAAGTTACTACAAAACAGACTAGAATCCAAAATGTAGAATGTTAGTTCACAGCCCATTTTCATCATGGCACATCTTGTCTAAGCTCTGCTTCATGTCCTCAAATCTAAACTATCTTTGCTTTATTCTCCTTAGAAAGTATGTCTCCAGATTGGCAAAGGGTGGGAACAAGCAAATGTCAGTTGCCTGTCTCAGGAAAGGAACTGTGAGTTTGAATTTCTCAATTTAAATAGACTTCCAACCAATGTACTTATTTCCAGCCCCAGAGGTAGCCTCTTTGCACTGAAATCCGTGCCTCCATTGTTGAACTTTTCTGCTGGGCTCTGTGCTTCTAACTGGTCTGCTTTTGGCCTGTCTTCCTGTTCCCACCTAGCATCAGCTTTCTTTGATCTGCTAAGTCAAATATTAGGATCTCTCTGCTTTACAGTTCCCCCAGTTTCATTGCTCTCCCATTCTCATTTGTTCATGTGGGTTTATGACCACAAAATCACCATTTATTGATTTTTTTTTTTTTTTTAGGTGAGCCACTGCTCAGCTTGGGCCGGAACTCTGAAACGCTGTTGCTCAGAGCTCAAACTCTTGAGCAAGCTCTTAACCAACTGAGCCACTCGGCCGGCCCTTGATCTTTTTTCCTGTCATTTTAGTAGAGTATTAAAGGAAATGGTACTAAAGAAATAAATTCAGTTCTTGTTTAATTAGAAGTTTAAATGCTTTAACTTCAAAAAAATAGAATCCTACAATTATTGATCTAAGGAGGACAAGGAAAAAAGAAAAACATTTCTTTCATTGGAGTAAAATATTAGGATAGCTTTGGATTTGTCTTCTGCAATTACAAATTGCTTTGGTTTTGTACTGTTTTAAGGCCTCTCTAATCTTCCATGTCTCACCTTTGCTTCTTAAATAATGTCAATTTCCTCCAAAATTGTTTTATTAAATGTACTCTTAGGTCAGACTGTTGGTTTCCAGTTAGGCCACATTTGCAGGTTCTTAAGGAAAGCTCTCTGCCACAAAATAACCTTAACTGAGACTGATATTCTGTCCTTTAATATTGAAATATACACTTTGTATCTATAAGGCTTTTAAAATTTCACAAATCCTTATTAAAATGTAAATATCTATGGATGGGATAACCTCCTAAGCCATTAGCAATTACTATGGTCAAGAAAGCCCATAGGGCCGGCTGAGTGGCTCAGTTGGTTAAGAGCTCGCTCAAGAGTTTGAGCTCTGAGCAACAGTGGTTCGAGTCAGCCCGAGCTGAGCAGC
>NW_017731877.1:690274-692952 GCF_001890085.2 Hipposideros armiger
TGTGTGTGTGTGTGTGTGTGTGTGTGTGTGTGTGTGTGTGTGTGTGTGGTATGTGTGTGTTTTAAGTAAATGGAAGCAAGAATGTTTGATGTTCAGAAAATTGTGTTTATTTATTACAGAAAATTAAAAATAGTTTTAAGTCATAATGTGCCTTTAATAATCAGGTTTATATTTTCAAAAGTTTAAGTGAAATTATTTTGAGAGGCTATATCAAAATTTATTAGTTAAGATGTTTAGTTAACATTTTCTATGTGTATAATGTATGAGTGAATCACTAGATTACTAATCAACACCTTAAATAAATGTAACATCATAAATAGGTAGGTAACAATGCATTCTACAATAAAGTTTCCGTATATAGCAAATGTACAGATTGGTTAATTTTCTATTCCCAGATTCCTCATTCTCTTCATCAAATTTACTTCTTGGCTTTTTCAAATCTAGGAAATATCAAACGTACAAGAGAGCTAGTCTCAGTTGTAACCTTTAAAATATTAATAGTCACGGCTCTCTACTTTTTTTTGGTATAGCACCTATTAGAATCCCCTATCTATCCAATTTACCAGCTGTATTATAAGCTTACTTTGAGACTAGGGCTACATCTACATTTTTGAAGCCTCAAATAAAGCTTGTTAGGAGCTCATAAAGTGTTCTTTATTTGGAAGACATACAATGCATGTTGCTTAACTATTTAAAAATTATGATGGAAATGGCATCTCAATTTACTTAGCTGTTCGTGAACATTGATCTAAAATATTGCTCAGAAAAGCCTGTGGATTTAATTATCTCAATTATGCCTTAATGCAGTTAAAACAAATAATTAATTTTTGAGTGTAATTTTGTTTTCACATTAACATGTATAATAAATAACTTGCATTATGCTTTATTACCCAATATAATAATATTACCCAAAAGGCTCTCATAAAATATTGTATGTATACATCTATATATGTATATTGAAGATGTATTTATTTATACAGCTGGACATGTATGTATCATTAGCTAAAAAAAAATCTAGACTTCACAGTAACCTAAAGTCACAGAGCCTCTGTCCTCTTTGTAATATGAAAATAATATTAAATATCACCCTTGCTTCTTGCAATAATTTGGTAATATTCAAGGTGATCATTCTAAGAAATGAGAAATGAAGAAGCCTCATTAAATGCATAAAAATAATTATTTTGTATATGCAATGTGCTATGCTAAATGTACACTTAATATAGAAATACTCATATATTAAAATAGTTATATCTATTTTTCCAGTGACGTAGTAGATGACTTTTATTCTTAGGTGAAAGAGGTTGACTAAATTTTCAAATGTAATAACTGTGATGTAAAGTCAGAGATAAAGTTAAGATATACATAATTACATCAACAAAATGAAAATGCAACTTACTGAATAAGAGAAAATATTTGCAAGTCATATATTTGATAAGGGGCTAATATCCAAAATACATAAAGAACTCATACAACTCAATGACAAAAACAAACAAACAAACAATCCAATTAAAAAATAGACAGAGGACCTGAACATATACTTCTCCCAATAAGACTTACACATGGCCAATGGATATATGAAAAAATGCTCAACTTCACTAGCTATTAGGGAAATGCAAATCAAAACCACAATGAGGTATCATCTCATACCTGTTAGAATGGCTATGATCAAAATGACAAGAAATAACCAAGTGTGGGTGAGGATGTGAAGAAAAGGAAACCCTTGTGCACTGTTGGTAGGAATGTAAATTGGTGCAGCCACTACGGAAAATAGTATGGAGGACACTCAAAAAACTTAAAGATAGAACTATCACATGATCCAGCTATTCCACTCTAAGTAGTTATCCAAAGGAAATGAAAACACTAACTCAAAAAGATATCTGCACCCCTATGTTCATTGCAGCATTACTTACAATAGCTAAGATATGGAAACAATCTAAGTGTCCATAATTGGATGAATGAATAAAGAAATTGTAGTATGTATTGGGTTGTCGGAAAAGTCATGATGCATTTTTGTAATGAAAAACATAGAAAAAATATGTCATGGCTTTTCTGACAACCCAATATATATACAATAGAATATTATTCAGCCATAATAAAAAATGAAATCTTGCCATGTGAGACAACATGGATGGATTCTGAAGGCATTGTGCTGAGTGAAGTAAGTCAAACCGAGAAAGAAAAATACCGTAAGATCTCATACAAACAAAAAAACAAAAAAACCCCACCAAGCTCACAGATACAGAGAACACATTGCTGGAGGCAAGGGGGAGAGGTGGGAGAGTGAGAGAAATGGGGGAAGGGGTCAAAGGTTAAAAAAACAGCAATAACCAGAGCTAGAGGAAGACAGTGTTGGTTTGAATATACGTATTTGCATATTTGCGTGTGCTTCGAGAAGGAACTGAGAACAATTTAGGAGATTAAAAAAAAAAGATAGACTCCAAGACCAGCAAAGTGATGTATATTTAAATCCTAAGCCTTTGAAGAAGATTTTTAGGAGGGGAAACACCTAAAATTTATTGACACGTATTTTATACATGATGCACTAGCTATTGATCCTGACAAAAACTCAGTGCAGTAGGAGTTATTAATACCATTTAATAGATGAGTAGACTGAGTTTTAATGAAAGTAAGAAACTTTCCAAAAGTTGTACAGCTAGTAAATGGCAGTGCAGGGATTC
>NW_017731877.1:693178-763225 GCF_001890085.2 Hipposideros armiger
TAATCTACTTTGAAAAAAACAAATTGAAAAAGATGTTGATTTTTTAAATGACATCACCTTTGAAATGAATTAACTTGTAGGATGTATTTTTGGTAAGAAAAATTGTATTCAATATGCTTATAAAGAAAAACAATCTTTGTAAATATTAAAGAAATACCCCAAATTTTTATTTGTAAGAATTTATGATTGATTTAATAAGCAATATCTAGAAAACTTTCCAATAGCTTAGCTAATGGTTGAGGAGAACAGAGAAAATATCTTACCTGTTGTAATAGACTAAGAAATATTATTAGTTAGAAATTACCTTTATTGATAGGCTCGGTTGCATCTTAAACCATTTTCCTCATTTTGTGCCAAAAGTTCAATTAACTACTCTTTTCTACATCTTGACAGCTGGCAAACTGATGAGGTTAACTAAGTGCTTGGATTTTATTTGTTATAATATATGCCTACTCATCTTTATTCTGCAAGCACCAAGTCATCTCAGATTGTTCTAAATCTAAGAGATATTGCCTCAGCTCCTGAATAGGAAATGCATAGAAGCTCTATTTCAACATTTCCTTGTCTAGCACTGTCATTCAGACTTTGCTTTTGGTGTTCTACCAGCATATGGACTTTTGCTCTTGAACTCCAGGCTTCATTTGGTTGATTTCTGTTCTTATGTTCTATTCTCCCACTGCAAGTCTCTGGAACTTAGACACCCTGGGTTTGTTAAGTTTGTTTTGGGTCATTGATCAAACTGATGAATCTCCTTGATGTGGGAGCATCTGCCCATCTGGATCCAGACAGGCCACCTGCTCATCTGGGCCTTTGTTAAGTCATTCCCTTTCTTGGATCTCCACTAATTGCCTGCCTTGTTCTGCTCGAATTAACATCCCAGATGCTGGCCTTTTCTTCAACCTTCCTTTATGATGCTGCTATTCTGCATGTCTTTTCTTTGTGACTCATACCAAGGTATCACACTCTTAGTATTATATACTATTTTAGTTAGATCTCATGAAATCTTTCCTTGAATACCTCCAGTGATCAGAAGCACAACGTCTACTGAGTAACTCAATTCGTTTTCATTACACTTATCGTTAGAAATCTCTTCCTTATTTTGAGTCAAAATCCAAGTCCCTATAGTTTTTTCCTTAGTTGGCCATTCTAACAATGAACATAGTGCTAGTGCTTGTGCATTATAGAATAAATAATAATATTATTATAATTTGTTATTTATTAATAATAATGTGTTATTATTTATAACTCAAAGTTTTCATGAAATATTTTTCTCCCCATGGAAAATAGTATAGTGTAAATAAAAAAAGCTGAGCCTCAGAGAGTGTAAGCAACTTGCCAAAAGTGTGGTTCCAATGTTAACATAGGCTATCTCAGTTTAGTTACTTATTTTTTCCCCCATGATCTTGATTTCACCCAATCACACTGAAGTCACTCACTCCCATGGTTATAGCCTTGACATTGACAAAAACTGCAACACTTACATAATAAACTTCAATTAGTCATCGTCTAAACTCTACCTCCCATTTCTCCAACTAATTTCCTCTATAGCCAGACTCCAGAAATCCTTTTTCCCCATTAGAACCATCAATGCATTGCTCTTACTTCTTTTGCTCTATCCTTCATTGTCCTTATGTGTTTTCTTGCCTCCTAAACTAGCTTAAAACCCAAGGGTAATCATAGTTACTCAACTCATTTACCTTGTGACAAAATTCCAGTTCTTCATCAGTTTGAACCTATGTCCATATAGCTGAATGTAGCCTGCTAAAAACATACCGCAACACCAGTTAGTCTCCCTTTAATGGCATCTGGAAATCATCCTCAACCCTCGTTCATTCTTTTTCCTACTATCTTAGATGATCTTTAAATCTTTTCTCTTTCCTCACATACACCACTTTTCCACATCCTCAATCTCAGCAGTAGATCTTAACTCTTGATATATCTAAAAATTGAAGTTTTCAGAAAAGAACTTCCACAAGTTCCTACCACTGTATCTACCCATGAATCATCTGATTCTGTGTGCAAATAGTCTACTTTCTCTTCTGTTACTATGGGTGAATTATCGGTGCTCCTAGGTAAGGCCAACTCCCCTATGTGTACCCTAGGTTCCATCTGCCCTTGACTACTCAATGACATTTCCGGTAATTCTCTCCTTTGTTTCCAGCATCACCATTTTTTTTTCCTCTTTAGTGACCATTTATTAGCTTATGGATGTATGGTTATTTCTCTCATATCTTGATACCATTTTCCCTCTAGCTACTGCTTCATTTCTAGACTTCTCTTTATAGCAAAACTCTGTGAAGTAGTCCTCTATTCTTCCTATTTTCAATTTCTCTCTTTCTCTTCCCTTGAACACACTCAAATTGTTTTTTTTACCCCCTCCAGTGAAACTGCTCTTGTGAAGGTCACCAATGACCAACATGTTTTTAACTCCATTGGGAATTTCTCAAACCTAATCTTCCTCAATTTATAAATAGCATTTTACCCTCTTGATCACTCTTTCCTGAAACCATTGATACTTGGCATCTAAAACCACCAGCGTTACTGAATTTTTCTTCTATTTTTCTAGCCACTTATTTCTCAGTCTCTTTGCTGGTTCCTTTTCATCTCATCCATCTGTATAGATCACAGTGCACCAGGGCAGAGTTCATTAATTGAATTTCTCTTGTTTTTGTATCTTCACTGTGTAGGTGCTGATATTTTGTAGAGGTGGCTTCAAACACAATTTTAATACTAATAATTCCCAATTTTATATCTTCATCCTGGTCCTCTCCTCCGAATTCCAGACCAACGTATCTGTCTACTTAACATGTTCACTTGGAGATTTAACAATAAGCATCTCAAAATTAACATGTTGAAACCCAAGCTCTCCTAAAGTTCCCACTATTGTTCTTCTGTCTGCCCTGATTCAGTAATGACAATTCCACTTTCTGGTTGCTAAAGACTAAATGCTTGATGTCATTGTTAATTTCCCTTTTTCCTTCACACCCCACAATAGTAAGTCTCATTGGCTCTATCTGCAAAATATATCCTGAATATAACTTCTTCTGACCACCATTTTTTGCCTAGATTATTGCTGTAGTCTTTTCAATGGCCTCCATGTTTCTGCTCTCTCCCCTTCTTAATCAGTAATGAGAAAGATCCTGTTAAAATGTCTCTTTTTATTAAAAATGAAATCCTTACTATGACCTTCAAAGTTCCACATGATATAGCATCCATTATCTCTCTGACCTAACTTCCTATTCTCCTCCTTGTTCTCTCTTTCTAGATGCTCTGCTTTGTCATTGTCCCTCAAACATGCTAAAGAAACTGCTTTCTCACTCAGGTATTTGCAATTGATGTTCCTCCTGCCTGAAAACTCTCCCACAGATGTTCTCAAGACTAACTCCCTCACTTATTTCAAATCTTTCTCAAAGTTACCTCCACAGGTGACTCCACCATCCTTCTAATACTTCATAGCTATATTTCCTGCTTTATTTTCTTTTCTCGTTGCTAATCTGTCAACTAATATATCTTTTTTATTGTCTGCCTCTTCCACTTAATATAAACTCCATGGGTATAGGAAGTGTTGTTGTTACTATGTGTGTGGGTTTGTGTATATGTGTGTTGGGATTGCATCTGTCTTGCTTTTATTGCTAAATGTAGAATAGTTCTTGACACATAGTGGGTGGTCAATACATATCTGCTAAATAAATGAATACATAGAGGAGGCAGGATTCAAACTTGGTGTTATCTTGTTCAAAAATTTTGTGTAATTTGTGTCGTTTAAGTTTTAGTTAGCAATCACCTAAATAAATGGACTGGAATGCATGCTGACATGGAGTTTACACTCTTGCAGGAGAACAGATGAAGCTAACAGTAAATAGCAAAAACTGGCCTGTAATTAATGGCTAATGGTGGTGCAGATTATAAATCCTAAGAAGGGGAAATAAACAAGACATAAAGGAATCCATTATGGTTTCAAAAAGGTATTGTAATTAAGCTGATTTAAGTGATGGGTGATGTTCAGTCAGATCATGGGAACAAAGCACCAGTTAGATTGGAAGGACATTGTAGACCTGACTAATTAGAATGGATTAGCAGTAAAATTGGGGAGTAAATTTTAATAAGGTAGTGGTATTCCAAGAAAAATAACAAGAAGTTGAAACTTTATGCAGTGGTAAATTGAGAGTCAGAGTGTAATTATAGACTCAAAAGCTCACCATGTAATCAACTTTCTTGATTATTCATATTTATAGAACCAAAATACTTTGATTTTTTTTAGTTACACATACACCATAATTATCTTTTAAAAGGTGTATGCCACTCATTAAACATTTATTTTATAAACTTGCATTGATAACGAGCTTCATTTGTGTCATTTTTCATCTAAACACAAATTCATTAGTGTTTTTTAATATGGTAATAATTTTAATATAGTGTCTTCTGTATAGTCTCTAACTTATTGTGGTCTTCTTTCTTCTCATTGAAATAAGTTATTAAAGTTTACAACTTATAGAAAAAAAGCAAATGACAAAAACTATGAGCTCTTTATAAGACAAAAGGCTCAGTAGCTATGAAAGAATTTCTTGCTCAGTATAAATTTGGTACAGCTATTTTAGAAATGTTCAAAGGAGAACAGATTCCATTTGATATACTTAAAGAGCTACTTTATAAAAAAGATAATTTTCCTTTCTTAGTGTTATTTTCTGAGTTTCCCAAGTGTTTATATTCTAGATAACCATTTACTACCTACTTGTCTTCTTTTGTACTTCACGGGATGATGGAGGAGCCAGAAACACTGATGGAAATAACCTTACACGAAAAGATGGTTAAAGGAAAATGGAGTAAAGACACATGTTTATCAAATTTGGAAATGTATGACAACAATAAGCATTGATATTCATGAGACTAGTAACAGTGGAAACTAGATGCTTTATAAGGTCAACTCACACAGTTTCTATATCTCATTCATTGTCTCCAACATATATAATAAAAAATCATGTATTGGGTTGTTGGAAAAGTCATGACACATTTTTGTAATGAAAAACATAGAAAAAATACGTCATGACTTTTGCAACAACCTAATATAAATAATATGTAAAAACATAAAAATGATCATACATAAAAAAATGTCAGTTGTATCTCTGCTTCAGTGGGTTTGGAAAGAGATAGAACAACAGGTTTAGCATGTAATCAACAGAAAGTACCCAAATAAATGAACATATCCTAGAAAGAACACAAATTTAGACAATGTTGTTAAACAGTGTACGGCATTTGATTTTAGGATAATGGATAGACAAGTTGGACAGAATCAATGAAAATACCAAATTGCTCCCTTAGGAACAAACAGTAAGGAAAACAGGGAATTTGGCTACAGTTAAAATAGAAGCAACTGATATAAATGTCCTTTAAAATGACATATCCAGAAATCAGGATAGGTCCATATTGGAAGCTTAGGATAATATTTAGAAATGGTCCCCACAGCAGGCAGCTGTGGCTGGCAGTCTTTCTTGCGTGGATTCTCAACTTAAGTGCAATTTGTCACTTGCTGAAGCACCTACCTTACTTCTTTGAATTACATAAACCATTAAAAGAAGTGTAAATGGAATGTATTAGCTACAGTAAATATAGTTATTCTATTGATAACAAAATGATCCTAGTAAGGTTGAATATGAAAACATAGTAAGCATCGATGTTCTAGCAACATGTTGGTTTTATTTCCATATTTAAAAAAATAACAATGCAAGTCTCATGCAATCTTCCTAAACTATTTTAAGTACATGGGTTGGTTTGCTCTCTCTGCTTAATGCTTGCCCCTCCCGAAATCAGTTCTCTCCAGAGTGACCTTTTCTTTAAACTCTGTTTTTAAAACTCATAGTTTTCCATTATCCTTAGAATAAAGTGTAAACTCTTTTGAGTGCAACTTATTTGGTCTAAGCATATCTCTTCAGCTTCATCTCCTATTCCCTAAACATCAGCCTCCTCTACTCACACTCACACTCTAGTTCCTTTCACATCAAACTTCCTTTAGTTCCTTGAACATGACATACACTCCTACTAATTTTTCAGGGGGAGCAGAGGCATGCCTTCTCTGGCAATGCTTAGGAGACTGCCTCATCTCTCCTACGAATGTGCAATGATAGCATCCCAGGCTTCTATCAGTGCACTTGCCATATCACTGGATAACAATTACTTGTTTAATTAATCTCCTTTCTTCCCCTAGACCTGGAGTTCTTAACAATTTTTGGTATAATGAACCTATTTAGCATCCTGGTGAGGTCTGTAATTTTCTTCTCAGAACAATATTTTTAAATTCGGAAGATAAATTACTTAGGATAACAAAAGAAACAAGTTATATTGAAATACAATTTCACAGTATAAAAATAAATTTATAATATAGTAATATACTTGCTTGTTTATTACTACATTAAATAATAAAAGCTAATAACAAACAACTTAAAAATCACATAGAGCAAAAATGGTATTTTCATATACCTGTAACACTGAAATTCGACATGAAATTACCTGTGATTTTTAATGATGACAAAGTCACAGGAACTGCTAATAATTCTGTGGTTTATGGTCTATACTCATAATTAAATTTTTTATTAAATTGATTGGGGTGACATTGGTTAATAAAATTATATAGGTTTCGAGTGTACATTTTTATAATACCTCATCTATACATTGCATTGTGTGTTTACCACCAAAAGTCAAATCTTCTTCTGGCATCATATTTGACCCCTATTCATAACTAAACTTAATGCTAAATTTCAGTTACAGGTTAAGAAAAATAAAGATGTCATCCTTCCCTCACCCCCATATACTGAAGTTTTCTAACCTCCTTCCCATCCTAGGTTAAAACCCTGTACCAGAGTATCAACTCCAAAAGATCAGGCACCAGATTTGCCTTGCACTGAATCCCCCATTTTTTACTATATGACCATATAATCATAACTATATATACCAGTTCCTGTTCTAGGTGCTGGAGATAGAGCTGTGAATAATTAAACAAAAACCCTGCATCATGGAGCTTTCGTTCTAGTGGGAGGGGAAAGCAGCGCATAGTAATTCATAGACACCCATGTTGTTTGTGAAACTAAATGTTCTGCTTTGTCCTCTTCTAAGATCAGCAAGTGCCAATGAACACCTGCAAGAACAGGTTTTTTTTTTTTTTTTTTTAATCAGGTATTGAAGTCCTGAGTTAATTTGCTGACAACAAACAGAGCATTTAAAATTGAGAGCGATTGTTATTACCCATTAAAATGTACGTTTTCATAACTGCCTGCTACACGCAGGGCTTGATATACAATTTTAATTCCTACACCTTAGTGCCTTTACTCATGCAGTTCTTCCCTACACTGAGTTCCTTTTGCTCCTAGTGAACTAACTTTTCAAGATTGAGATATTGCACACTCTGGGAATCCTGTTTTGGTGTTCAAATAGCGCTTTGGTCGTATCTCTGTTTTTGGACAGCTGATAGACAGGAGTGAAATTATCAGCCTGTGTATTCCTGTCCTCGTTTTCCTTCCCCTAAACTATGTGATCTTCTGTCTCTGTTAGAGCTACAACAGCCTCAGCAAAGCAGACACATTGCTCTCTGAACTGAAACACTTCTTCCAAATTCCCCGTGGGAAGGAAAACCTTATAGGAGGCTTTGAAGTCAGAGAACAGCCATTCTTGTGTTATTAAGAATGTTCAAAGGTCAATTTTAAGCAAAGTAGAAGAGTGCCTGCATTTTAGAGCTCTCAGAACCATTTCAAAAGTGACGTTAGATGCACTTCTTGAGCTCCCTACTGTTGCATTCTATGGGTTGGATCCTTCAGGAGAAAGAATCAGCAGGGGTTGTGTCTAGATGTTGGTAATCCTAATACTTTATTGACCCCAGAAGAAGAGGTGAAACAGGGTCTGTGTGGTAACCGTGTTACTGTCTATATTTTTAAAAATAAGGAACATGGCGCTGGCTTCAGATTTACACTCAAGAGACTGGCCGTACTGCAGTCACATCTGCTTTGCCTAACCTAGGACCCTATGAGTAGCAGCCCCATCTTACTGACATCTCCAGGAGTTTGCATAGTGCCCAGCATATGGTAGTTGTGCATAAATGTTCCCTGAACTAAAACCTAAGTGATTTTAATGGAATTATGAGATTTACTACCATTGGCACAGGAACCTGTTTTTCTGTGCACTTTTGAGCAATTTTCCTTAAATGAGAGACTAAAGGGAACCTTTGAGAGTCTGATATGACTTTGGCTTTATTGTTTAAAGTCTCAATAATTTAATTTTTCAGATAAACAATAAGGATGATACACAGCCTATCTTTGTATGTTGTACAAACTGGCATAGATCAGACCTCATGCCTGGGTAGACTTTAAATATCATTTTTTGAGTCTGTCTCCTGCTGTAGACTACAAGCCATACATACTGAAGGTAGTATCTTAACCTATAAAATTGTATTTGTTGAACTAAACAGTTTAAATAATGATTTTAATGAAAAATTAAAATTAAACATATAGATAAAAAAAATGATATGTATAGTCATTAAGTGCCTTCCCTCTTATAATTGTTGGAAGAACTAAGAAAATATTTTCAGATATGCTAAAAATATGTGTTGTAATTTAAAAGACTTGCATCTTCAAAATACATATAATGAATGCAAAATTATATTGGGGAATTAAACATGTATCAGAGTTATGATTAAGGGCTGTGTTAATTTTCCATATGAAAAAGATATAATTTATCCTTGACAAAAAATTTCTAAAAAGATTGTGATATAAATATCCAAACATTTTAATTGTAAGATGCAAGAATTTTGTTTTCACTGTTAATGACAAATTTTTTTTCTCTTGTCGAAACTCTTTTGAATAAATTTAGGCAAAATAAATTGTATATTTGACTGTGGCCATTCCCCTTACAAATTGCTTTTTATTTCCAAATATTTTAAAAATATTTTTAAAATAATTTAAGTTCTAGCTTTTGATGTTGATTTCTTGTCTACTTTATGTTTACTTTTTTCATATTTTACAGCCTGGTGTTGACTTTCATCTATAAACTAAACAGTTATATAAAGTTCAGTACTATTTTATTTGTGCTCTTCATATGAGAAGAACCAAGAATAGTTTTGCTCTGTGGCATTCCTAATTTTTTTCTAGTGTCTTTAACATATAGCATTTATAAATAATATTTTAAAAGCGTTCAGAGCTACCTAAGGGGAAGTGATGTTGCTGCTTCGGTCTATTTTCATTTCACCCAACGTTAGGTCCATGTGAACCAACTTTGTTAACATGATATCACTTGAGACTCTCTTTAGCCTCTACATCTCCAATCGATTATGTGGAGACAAATCCTTTCACTAACATTTAATGTTTTAGGGTATTTATGATATTGCTCAAGTGTAATTCATTTTAGAATTAAATTTCTAATGTTAATTTCAAATGGATATTCATCTGATAGCAAAATTCCTATTGCTGTAGCATCATTGGACATGTAGGTGTATAAATTTCCTGCATTCTCTGTGATAACAGATTCTCTATAAGCAGAGCCAGGTCTTTACTTTTGAACAGTTGAAAGGACCACTGAGTCACTAATATTACTAGAAACAAGTTTTTGTGCAGATAATATTAAAAAGAACAAGTTTTTCCAGGGCTAGAACTTGGCACTCCAAGGCACATTTAGTGATTGTTGAAGACAAACAACTACTAAGAATTCAGGAATGAAATGGCGGCACCCTCTCTTATCAATGAAGATGGCAGCTTCATGTACATATTGAGTCTGTAATACCTTTAACCTTTAAAAAGTGAATTAGAAAAACAATTCCAATTTCTTCTATAGAAGTACAGTGTGTATTACATATACAATCATTGTTTTTTGACACCAAACAACAAAACTGACTATACTTGGATGGATCTGTGATATATAAGCACATATGACAGTTTTTCACTGTAACGCTATGGAAAATACCTTTATTTTGGTGACTGGTTTTTAAAGCAGCACTGTAATTCATAATTCAACTTGATGAATACTTTTTCTTGGCTCATACCACATCGCCTTGGATACATCCTATATTAAAATTAGCCAACTTAGGGGGAAAAAAAGCAAAACAAAACAACACAACCCTCAGACATGATCAGCAAGAAGGCCATCTGGGCTGGAAGCTCCCTCAGCACTTTCACGGATGGAACAGTCAAGCTCATCATCCACCCAGTGGGAGGGCAACACTTACAGAGGCCATTGGATCTGCTGACACAGACTCTGGGTGATCATAAATAGGGTAGAAAGCTGTCACTAGGAAGAGGGTTTTACAATGGGCAGCCAAAGTTCTTTGGGGCAAAAAAAGCAAGCCAATGATCAAGATGTATAAAAAGCAAATGGAAGTATACACATGTAACGATCATAATGTTAACTTGCTTTTTCAGGCCTTAGCGTTTCTCACCATCTTCTTTGAATCTCAAAAAAGTTTTCTGATACATCAAAGCATTACATTTAAAGTGTTGGAGGTAACATGATAATTGTTCTCTATCTTGCAAACCTGTAGTAAGGGAATGGGCTGCCACATTTTTCAATTTATAACATTACATCTAATTCTTTTAGTTCCCTGGCTTTAGACAGAAAGGAGAAAAGTAATGGAAGAATGGTGGATAAGGGTGTTAAGGTTGTATTAGGAATGCTTTATTATTTTTTTTTCTAAATTATTTGTGCTTGACAGGGCAGTTTAAAAACTGGCATGAGAGCTATGGAGGTGGTGTGTCATTTTTGCAGCATGGGAGAAGATAACTGAGCTCACAGATCACCTGCTACTGGTGTCTAAAGTTGAGAGAGGGGCAACACATGTGCCCCTAGTGAGTGATGGAGCTAAAGAGAGTTTTTAGATGAAGCTTGGTAAAAAGGTTTGTCCCAGAAAGTTGGCACTGAATAACCAAAGCGTGACACACACCGATGTGCATTGGCTTCTATAAAGGTAACAGATGTCTCTCTGACAGGTTAGCTAGAGGAAACAGTTTGTATAGTAAAAGGATGTAAAAAGGGAGACAGAATAAAGAAATCTGGAGGAATTCCCACCCAGCTTGTGGCTCTTACCAATGCAGGTGGAAGGAAAGAATGGTTTATGTTCTCTCAGATTTCGGTAGAGAGTTTTGCGTTTTGAATACCTAACAGCATTTCATAGCTGTGAGAGTGATAGAAAAAAATTCTGCATTTTCCTTCTTACTTGCAGAAGCATAAAGTCCCCTTGTGTGACTCAGACTGCCTTGATCATCCATCAATGTTGCTGTCCACTCTGTTTTAAATAGGAGTGCTTCAGAAGAAGCGGCCTATTCTTCAAATTGACATTTAGGACTGTTAAGAATACCACAATGACTTCACTTAGCAATTTTTTTTGTGCTGCTTCTTTCGGTCAGTAAAGTCACCCTGAGCAACAGTGAAATTAAAGACATTCATTTAGAGAATCTGCTTATGTAAGCTTAAATTTCACTTCAACAGGTCAGGATATTACCTTTTCTGTTTCTTTTTAAGTAATGTCAACAGGAATAAGATAACAGAATTTGGATTGTTGGAATTGGAATGAGCCAGGGGTATGGCTGACTCTAATACTTTCTCAGCTGAGAAAACCAAGGCTGGAAGAGGCAGAATTGCTCATGGCCACAGGACAAGTTAGAAAAGGGCCCTCTGGGCCCAGCTCGGAGGCAGATTATGTTGCAAGAACACTGCAGGAGCAG
Source organism: Hipposideros armiger (assembly GCF_001890085.2). Lineage (NCBI taxonomy): Eukaryota > Metazoa > Chordata > Mammalia > Chiroptera > Hipposideridae > Hipposideros > Hipposideros armiger. The sequence goes on from NW_017731877.1 coordinate 704,872, forward strand.
TGAGACACACACGCCCTGCTTCTGAACAATTTGAACATTTGTTTAAATATGTATTTTACTTGGCATACATACGCGCTATAATAATTGGTATTAGATTATTCATGTATTAGATGAGTTCAGAGAAAACAGAATTTAATGAGGGCTTGAGTATTCATGGGAATCTTCCTCAAAAGTGAGATCTGATATAAACCTTGGACCATTGGTAAGCTTCTACTTTCAGTGGCCTTTTATATTTGCAATTCATCAGACTAGAAGCCCATTACTATTTTTGAAGATCTATTATTTTATCACATCAAGGAATTAATATCTTAATTTCTCTTACCTGCCTTTCACACTTTCTTGATCTTTATCAGTTCTATTTGTAATGCTACAAAGTTTATGTTCTTTGCTCCCAAAAATGCTTATTTACCTTTTGGTTAGATTTTACCTTCAGAATGAGGGTAGAACCCATTAAATGCTTTCATCTACCTCTTTGTGGCTAGAAATGTTTAACTTCCATATTTGATTGTAGACAACTTACTCCTAAGCCCAGTTTCCCTTGGGCTCAAGAATTCTAGCATTCATTGTTCAACTTTCTTAGTATAATCTTCATGTCATGGTCTAGCCTTTATATGAATATATTTTATCAGAACCATGAGAATTTTCAAGGTAGTTAATAGATTTTCCTTATTTTAGTACCTGATTTCTAGTTTTTCATCCAACCCATCCTAGAGATATTGACTAATGGTGAAAAGCCTTTTTTTCCTATCGTTTATTTGCATGCATGTTTGCAGCTAGTCATTGAAGGTAATAGATATTCATTGTAGAACATCTTAATTCTATTAATTTTAGAACCATCACATAGATTTTCATGTGGTTCACCAAAATTTAATGCCATTTAAACATATAACATCACAATTTCTAAAATGATATTTTTGGCACGTAGTCATTCAATTTAAACTTTTAATCAAACATTATTTTATTGTCAACAATAGTATTTAGTATTAGTATTACTGATCAATTCCATGTGCTTTTCCTTCTTTTATTTGGGAGGAAAATCTCTTCTTTGTAATGGAAAATCAATCTACTCTAATTCATCAAATAGAAGCAGATTATAGTAAAGGCATTGTATTTTCAGTGCTAATGCTAATAAAAACAAATAATGAAATAAAAAACCCCAAACTACGGACACTGTCACAATTCATCTTTTTATTCTACAAACAGTACCTAAGCAACATTTAAAAATATTAAACACGTGTGAATGAATAGTGCTTACATAATTCTCCCAGTCTTTATCGGCTTTTCCTGTTTCTGATCTTGTAGAACAGCTTGATGTACAGAATTCTTCACCTCTTATAGACAGTCTTATGCTGTTTACATAATGTTTCCCTTGTCTTAGATTTCCCTAAACTGTAGAAACAATGTTTCATCTTTTATGTATACTTCAGAGAACCTAATACAGCACTACACAAACAATGGAGCTTTATGTACTTTTAATTGACTGGAGAAAAATAATCACTGTTGCTCATTTACTGAGGCTGCTCAAATTTACATTATAAAGCTTTACATAACCATTTATTAATTATTTTGAGTATCAGCTTATCATAGAGTCCAGTGCCTTTATACACAGAAAAATTGTTTTTAAACAGTTCTGGAATTGAACTGAAGTTGGTATTCAATTAATTGTCTTTGGCCTGAACTAACACCTAGGAGTGCCTCTATTCTTTTTACCAGAAAGGCAGGAATAGAAATCACTCTAATGTTTAAACCGTGCGTCAAGGAAAAAAGTGCTTTTCTGCTCTGTTTTCTGAGGAGAGGTTGGGAGAGTGAGAAACAATGCATCTGTCTCCATGGGGGTGAGTGTTGGCTCCCATAGCTTTCTGTTTACCTCTGCAGTGAAGGTGATTTCTCTGTTTGTGTGAGGGGGTCCATTTCTCTTTTCTGAAAGCCCAAGATGCTCCATAACAGCATGTTTACAGTCTAATTCACAGTGGAATTGCTAGTGGTTCAATTAAAACCACTGTTTTGTAGATTAAAGATTCTAACAGAGCTTCTCCTGCAGAGTAATAGCAACATTACTTTTAAGCTTACCTTACAAAAAAGCCAAAGAACCTCATTTAATAGAAAACCTTGCCTATGGGCAAGAGTTTTCCCCCTACTGAATTAGAAGAGAAAAACTAGAGTATGCACTTTATCTTATTTATAATTTAATGTTCAGAATCTAGCACGTTACATGATACAACATTAGCATGTGACCATTTTTGGTTAAGTGAATGAATTAATGAATATCATATGCCATTTTCAGATTCTGTTTATTAATAATATGCTATCTTTCACCTCAAAAATTCACATAAGGAGAAATTCAAGCATAATAAACATAAATGTTACAGAAATCAATAATAAACTGAGAAGTAAAATCTACATTGCTATAATGAACAAACCTAAAATGAAACAATTTAGTGCCTCACTTCCATCATGACTTGAGGTAATCCACGGTAATAAAAGATTGAACTCAATAATGTTATCTGAAGTGTCATAATGATGGCATTGATATTTTCCAAAACTTTGTCATAAATTGCTGATAAAGAGCAGATATTTCATTTTAGGCATGAGCATTTTTATTCCACTCAATTAATACCAATGACAAGAGTTCTCACTATTTCCTTTAATCATTTGATTTTAGTACTAGAGTAAAAAGCAGACAACAACAGTTAAGAGAAATCTGCTATCAGATGTTAAATATGAAACTTTTTGTTGTCATCTAACCATAAAGATATGAGCATGACTTGATTTAAACTGTATGTTTCCTATGGGAAAGACTACAATTTGAAAATACTGAAGTGTAATATATATTAACACATGCCTCGTTCATGCTTTAGAAATGTTTGATAGTGGTGATTCATTTACAACTTCCCAAGAAATAATTTATGTCTATTTGGTACTTAATAAATTCAATCAATCTTAATTAATGTTCTATTTGGTTATTGATTTTTTTCATTCTTTCCTTTTGTAATATCTTGCTTTTTCTCCATTTGATATTGGTAACAAAATTTATTGCCTTTCAGACTGGTATAATTGATCCATCATCTAAGCAATAATTAACATATGCATATTTTATATGTACATACAAAACACTTTAAAAATGTACTGCTGAGTTTCATCTCGTTTATTCCTCACCCACAATGAACACAGCTTGAATCGTAAATGATGGGATTGAAGTTCAGAGAGTAGTTGATTTCCCTGATTATCTGAGCTCCAGTATCTTACAGTATGCAATGGCAAGAACATAGATAGGCATTGGAGGCACTAGGTTTGAATTCTGGCACAAGGGTGTGTTGGGATATTAAATTAGTTAATTTATATAAAACATTTAGACTGTAGCCAGAGCATTAAGCATGGGCTCAATACATGTAGATTTCATTATTTCTTCAGTATTTCCCAAAGCTTGGTGTCCAGAATTACCCAGGGTGCCTAACACTGCAAATGCCTGGGCCCCACCCCATATCCACTGAATCAGAATCTCTATTTGAGAATCACTGCTGTAGTCCTTCCAGTAAGTGATGCTGACCTTTTAAAAAAATTATTTATCTTTTTACGAAAGAGGTTATATTTTGTCTTAAGTCCTTTTTTAACAACACAAATCTTATTTATGCCAGCAAAATGCATATGGTTAGAACTTTGATTGCAAGAAATATTTTTAAAATTTAAACTTTGCATCACTTACCAATAGAAAATTAATAGTTTGCTGTACTACAGTAGAAAGATGATTTGTACAAAAAAAATCATAAGAAATTTCAAGAAGCCTAAGCCAATCCCTTCTATTTACTACAGAGCTCTCACTCATTCAACACGTACTGAGTACCCACACATACCACCTCTAATTACCAGGGTCACAAAGATGAGTAAGAGTAAGATGGGCCACACTCCTGCACTCATGTCACTGAAATAGTGAAACGTTCACATTCAAGAATTAATATTGAGTTAAATATTTTATTAACAAAAGTGAATTTTAATAGCAATTGATCTAGACTTATAGATATTATAGAAATGTTGAGATGTCTACAGTGAATGCTTTAAAATACCTTCCAAATTAATCCTGATCACAAGGCCTCCAAATTGTTTTGCAGTTAATTTGCTAAAACAATACAGGGATACATTCCTGGGATAACATTAACAATACCAATAATGACAACTATAACTTACATTGTATTTGTGATGACTCGGGCACTGTTGTAAGCACTTTTCGTAGATGGACCCAGTTAATTTTCCAAAACAACTATATGAGGAAGGCAGTGCTATTGTCTGCATTTGGCGTGTGAGACAGATACATACAGGGAGGATTAGCTGTCTCAGGTCAGACAAATATAGGAGGTAAAGTCAGGATGTAAATCCAGGTGGGCTTACATTTAAGTCCACTATGCTCTAATAATTTTGTTACATCTAAATCAACATTTAGATGATTAATCTATTTCAGTGCAGTTGAGCAATATAAAGTTAGATGCTGGTGCATTTTCTCAAATTAATTCTGTCTCTTGACCTTATACTACATTACAATTTCAATTATGTAATAGACTGGTAAGATTTTTACTTTTTTGCGCGCACACACACACACACACACACACACACACACACACACACACACACAACCAGAAGCTGTTTTCTCTCTTCTTATTTCAAGGTCTGGCATATTTTGAATAGCACAATTCAGAAAATATTTTAATGCTATGTCTGAATAAAAAGTATCCAGTATAATTTGAAAGTTTAACTGTCAGGAAGAAACATATGGATGATAAAGGAAGTTTTGCAACATTTCTAATGAGCAGCTGTTCTAGTTGGTTGAATCCTTCCTTGGGATGACTGTTATTGAGTCTTTGTACTCTGCACTGGCATCATGCTTCCTCTGAAAGGAATTCAGAATTATCTGAATGAATGGAAAGAGATCTATCTGTGTGCAATTGGATAATTCCCAGTGTAACAGCTGTGTGGGGCTGACTGAAAGTGACTCTGGAGGAGGTTGTGTGACTTTGTGTTCCCTTAATTTTGTATTTAAACTTTCCCAAGTATTCAAGAACAGAATTTATTAAATTGTTCATATTAGATGAATTCAGAATGCCTTTTAATCCATCATAATGGTAAAAGTAATACATATATTTTCTTTTCCTTACTAAGAGTTAAATATTTGGAAAAAAAGAAAGACACAGTAAAAGACATTTCTCCCTGAATTATTTTACTCATGATTTTTTCCCAGGAAAGTACAGCATTATAAAAGTAAAAGCATAGGATATAGAGTCAAAAGATCTCAATTTTAAGCTCATTTCTGACTCAGGTGGGCATAGTCTTTATTGAGCAGGTACTAAGAGCTAGGTATTGAGCTGAGTATTGATATAACTTTATATTTATTATTTCACTCAATCCTCAGCCAACCAGTAAGTGCTGAGGTCAGAACCCACACCTAAGTCAGTTCTGTTTGAACACACAGCTCTGACCTTTCCATCGCACACTAGAATGCCTCTTCCTGTTTGTAAACAGTCTTGCTGGGCTTGTGTAGAGGAGGAGTGGGGAGTGCTTTCCTGTGATCCGAGGACACATCTCCCTATAGCAGGGCTTAAATCCATACTCCCTCTTCTTCATTGAATTCGGTCTTTAAGTTAAGGTAGTGTTTCTCAAACGTGAGAAATCACAGATGTGAAAGAATATCTTCAGACCTCCAGGATCAGGAAACATATTTTCAGACCTCAGTTCCTAATGTGAGAAACACCACCTTAAAAACCCAACACTATGTATTTGCTTTATGGTTTGACACCAGTATAATTGAGAAGACAAATTCACATATTGACAAAAACACTGAAATCACTACTCGGTTATAAGGGGTTATCTAATTTTCTGGTAAGTTGAAATAAAAATACAGATTTTAAAAGTCACAGAGACTTGAAAACAAAACAAAACAAAACAAAACAAAACAAAACAAAAACTTGAGAAGTTCTTAGTATAAAAAATTTGGGATAAGAAATTTTGTTTCTAATAACTCAACATTAAATACGTATGTTGGCAGGTTGCATATATAGTCAGAATCATCCATGAAAAAGTTAGCACTGATTAATTTGTGAGATTAATTCATAAATATCTGGAACAATCTTGAGGGAATAAAGCATATGCTAGATAAGTTCCCCTGTGGGAAAGAAGTCTAAACTGTGCAGGTTAAGGATTATTGATATAGGAACCAATAAGAGAACTCAGATCCAAATACACCACTTGTGACCTGAAATAAACAAGTGGTGACTTGTGAAAGAAACACATGTGCAGAGTAGAAATGAATGCCTCCTTTTTGTAGGAGAGGGAATATTCTTTTTATAACCATTCTTTCTAGGCTACTTGGATATGCATTACCTTTGAGTTCACTAGAACTTTAAAAAGTAAGCAGAAGCTACACTGTGTATTATTGCCTATCTGATTCTTGTGGGGATTATACGTGATTTTTAAAAGAGCTGTGAGTTGAATTAAATCTAGCTATAAACTGAAAGAATACCAATGAGAAAATAGTTGTTTTGTCTCTAAAAACTAAATCTAATTCTGGATAGTGGCATTAACTTTCACTTTCCACCAATAACCACCAATATAAAATGAAATGGACCCCAGAAACTGGGAAACGATATATTTTTTTTTAATTAAGGATGTAATTTATTTATCTAGAAACTTCATCTGTACTAAAAACAAAATTTAGACTCTGAATTGTGGAAGAGGAAAGAACAGTCTGTGTGGATGAATAAATGTAGCAGCAAACCAGCAAATCCATAGATAGGACATTTCTGCCAGAGCCCTTCCACAGAGTAATGGGAACGCTGTGTCAGGGCGCTTCAGGCTGTAAAATGGTACTGTAGCCACTCAGGGAAACAAAATACTGATAGAAAGAGGTCACAGAGGTAAACAGATATCATGTCTGACTAATGTTAACTTTTCCAAAGGGCTTGTGTCAAATGCTAAATTTAGAAAAGACAAATGCCAATTTATAAATTCCTTCAATTAAGTTAGTACACACAAAGATCAGCAGTTATTAGCAATTTGAATATAGAATGAACTTTGAACTCTGATTTAAAAATCAAATCATTTTTGTCCTGCAACTGTTTTAACTTGATTCAAACTTAATGGCTACTGACGACATGCATTACATAATGTTGACATGAGTTAGGGGTTGAACTTCAGTTGTGATGTGTAGATGTGAAAAATAAAGGTATGACAAAGCAGCGGCCTGCTGTTTTTCTTTTGTCATTTTAGACTGTTCAAATTTGTAGAAATAAGATACTTAACTTTTTTTGGAAGGTATGCAAAGAATGTTAATGTTTTGAGTGTACCAAGCTTCTGCAGATTAAAGTGTATAAGTTTTCATTATTGAATTATGATAATACTTACTTTTTCCTTTATCATATACTGTAAAACTTTTAATAGAAATTACCACATCCATTTGGAAATAGAAAGAACAGAAAACAAAAGACATTACTCCTAGTGAGGCTTTCAACTTTCAACAAGAACAATTTTTGCCTTCAGTTTATATCTACATTAAAGTTTTTTTTTTATCTTGGAATATTTATAGTTTTGTCCTTTCTGTATACAATACCAAAAAATGAAATAAGATTCAAGTATCTGTGTGGGACACATTTAAAGTAGAATTTGAATTGTGAGCTAAATTTCTTTTGCCGTAGAGTAGAGAACCTGTGAATTTGTCTTCATGACTGTAGATCTTATTGACAGAAATAGATCCTTTACAATTTTCAATGTGAATAATATTCCCACCCTAAAAAATAGAGATTATAAATAACCTATCGGATTATCAGATACCCTAGGTCCCTGGAATATTTCATGTTTCTGTTATTCAAATGCATTGCTTTTCTTCCTTCTTCAAACAACAGAGCCTCTGTCACACATCAATTATAAAGGTATTCTATAAACTTGGCTTTCTTTTTGCTGTTGTTGGCAGGTAGTAAAATTTTAGGTAACAAAATCTAGAAGGCTTTTAAAACATGAAGGAAGACTACACATGAGGAGAACCCTGTGGCAGGAAGTCAGGGTAAATTCAAGGCACTCATCTCCTTGAGAACTAGCTGTTGCTGTGTAATGCCATTATCCTAATACTTTTTAAAGCAATTCCTTGAGTCAGTCAATGCCCCATTGAAAGCAGACATTCTATAGCTTTCAAAAAAACTACTGTTGAATTGAAATGAATAATCCATAAATGTGAGCTATTATATATAAATGTGAATATTCTTTTTTTTAATTAAAATTTTTTGGGTGACAATGGTTAGTACAATTACATAGGTTTCAAGTGTACAATTCTGTGATACATCATCTATATATCACTTTGTGTGTTCCCAGAGTCATTTCTTCCATCACCATATATATTTGACTCTATTTACCCTCTTCTACCACCTTACACTCTGGTAACCACTGAACTATTGTCTACTCTATGAGTTTTTGTTTCTTTATTTGTTTGTCTTGTTCCTTTTTTGGCTTTCAGTTTTATACCCCACATATCAGTGAAGTTATATGGTTCTTGACTCTGTCTGACCTATTTTGCTTAGCATAATAATAAAAGGACTAAAAAGAAATTCTGGAGATTAAGAACTCAATAAACGAAATGAAGAATGAAATAGCCAGTTTAGGTAATAGAGCTGACCAGATGGAGAAAAGAATCAATGACACCAAAGATAGAAATTTGGAAATGACACAGATGGAAGAAGAGAGATGCTTGAGAGTTAAAAGAAATGAAATATTATTTTTCTATAGATAGCTTACTATGATCATGTAAATGGAATATGAGCTGATCTATGCTGATGGGATTTTTAATAATGTCTTCCTATGTTTGACAGGTGTTTTTAAGTATCTTACCTTTTTCCTTTTAAAGATTTTATTTATATTCACTTAGTAAAACCAGAAAGGTATTTATCAGAGGTTGTCACATGTTTCCAAAAAAATATCTTCAAGTATCTGAATGTAACACACAATTATCCCCTTTTCCCACCGCTCAATCCATAAGATGGAATCCCTGAATTTATAATGAAATAACGATAGGTAACTAAAACTGGAAGGCTTTTTAAAAGCATGAGTGAAAACTACACAAGGAGATCACTGTCTTTAGTTGTTTGGACAAGGGGAATTCCTTACCTTATCTGGGCCCCAATTGAATTCTCTTTTCTAGAAATTTGGCATAAAAACTGAGAGGACCTAACCTAATTCAGTTCGGTTTAGCCTCATGAATCAGGATGTGTGAAGTGACTCTCTTTGACTCACTCCTGAAATACAGAGAACTATGATTGAAAATATGAATAAAGCAGGAGAGTGTTCTATTGCCTGGTCCAGTGGCTTTTCAGTTCTTGACCCCCTTCCCTTCCTGAAGCCTCTTTGTATTCCTGACTCTGAGACCTATAAACATCCCTGCATGCTAGCTGTCATCATTTTCTGTTACTTTCAAGTAAAGAGTTAGAAAAACTAAGACATTTGGAGTTATGCACATCCATTATTCCTTTGATCTAAACGATTGAAATGAATGGCTTTCTCTTTAATATACAGACTATGCTTTAGAAGCTGTAATTTCCCAGGCCTTCTCTCATGTTTCCATGAACTTAGACTTCATCCTGATGGTATTTGAATCATAAAAATAAAAAAAATTAAGTTATTCTTTAAATAATGTGTTATTTTGGGCACTATTACAACAATTCAATTTTTTTCCCTGATAGTCATGTATTAAAATAAATGGAGACTTATTTGATCACATAAATATAGATTTTATTTCAATAAAATATGGGAATATAAGGCAAGACTTATGAATGTTAAATAGAATGTTTCACCCCCATGGGGAGTGATACACTCTAGTATTGTCATTTGCCTGCAATTATTCGGTTATTTTATTCATAAATTGTTCTATGTAAACACAAACTTCTAGGTAATCGAAGCATATAACTATGGCAAATTTTTAAAAACTTGTACTTCAGATGAATATATTCTTCAGTTTATTATATACCACCTCTCTTTCTTTTAAAACATTATTTTTTCTAATTATAAAAGCAATATATGTTCATTGGAGAACAATTGTAAAATAAAGATACTGGTAAGTCTAAGGAAAATATTAAAATCACCTGTAATCTCAATTCCAAAAACAAGTACCATTAATAATGTTTGCTACATGGATTTCATGTATAACATTCTGGGTGTGTGTGGTGTGCATTCATGAGTGAGTGTGTGTGTGTGTGTGTGTGTGTGTGTGTTTACAAGCTATGTGTTGGCTGGCACTAAAGCCTCCAAAAAGGGGGTTACACTGTTCTGCTTGGATGAGATAGGGTACCATGAGGATGCAGGGCCAAGAAAACCCCTTGCTAGTGTGGTGGTAGTAGAAAATTTTCATATCTGTGTGTCCAAAATATGATTTGACATTAGAGATACTTTGTATGGGAAAAAGGCAGTGATTACTGTTTCAAACCAGTGGTCCTTGATATTACCTCTCTCTACAACCTCAAGTATTTCATTAAAGTCTACTCCCAAATGTTTTGTAAGAATGGAGTTTCACATCTGGCTCACAGCCATGTGGGAAGGATGGCATGTTGAATGCAGGAGCCAAGAAATTCATAATAAGTTCCTGGAATTTTTCAAAAATCCTTGAAACTTTCCAAACCTAGGAACTTTTAGCTAAACTTCAGGGACCAGGGAGAGTCTAGTGGACATCTGAGATGTATACGTTTTTTGCACATTACTATGTGCCTGGCATTCTGCTAAACAGGTTACACAAGTTATCTCACTGAATTTACATAAAAGCCTCATTATATTAGTGGTAGACCTGGAATTCAAATATACGAGGTAGGACAATTAAGTTCGCGAACTTGTTGCAACGATGTTACTAACCTTTTTTGATATCAGAGAATTATGCATTATGAATTTGTACCAACTGGACAAACAGTTAACCAAGTTTACTATTTGGAAGTGCTGAAAAGGCTGCATGAAAAAGTTAGAAGACCTGAACTTTTTGCCAACAATTCATGGCTGTTACATCAGGACAATGCACCAGCTCACATGGTACTGTCTGTGAGGGAGTTCTTAGCCAGTAAACAAATAACTGTATTGGAACACCCTCCCTACTCACCTGATTTGGCCCCCAACGACTTCTTTCTTTTCTGAAAATAAAGGAACTGTTGAAAGGAAGACATTTTTATGACATTCAGGACATCAAGGGTAATACAATGACAGCTCTGATGACCATTCCAGAAAAAGAGTTCCAAAATTGCTTTGAAGGGTGGACTAGACACTGGCATTGGTGCATAGCTTCCCAAGGGGAGTACTTTGAAGGTGACAATATGATATTCAGCAATGAGGTATGAAGCACTTTTTCTAGGATGAGTTTGCAAACTTAATTGTCCTACCTCATAAGCTATCTCAATTATTAATCATTCTCTCTCTTTACCATCTATCATCTACTTACCCATATAATATATATATATATATATATATATATATCTTGTTATTAATGTTGAGACAAGTTTGATATATTCTTAAGTTTATGATTAATTTCTGCATAGCATATGGATACACTGTGATTTTTAAAATCTTGGTATTGTGTATTTTAGGGGCATGTGGACTTTTTTGCTTTTATAATTAATGATGAACATCTTAATATCATGATTAAGTGAGCAGATTTTATTGTCATACTGTACAAGTCTTGGGTCACTGATTTACTCTTTAACAATATTATAATTTGGGGGCAACTTTCTTAGCCTCTCTGCATCTCAGTGCTTCATCTTTAAAATGGGAAAAATGATAATTTTATGGTAGAATTGTTAGATACTATTCATAAGATGCTAACTTGGCATGTGCTGTAGGATTCAAGAAATAATATCCATTTTTCTTATTAAATAAGTATTAACCTATCTTATTTATATTTTTAGTATTAGTGTTCATGCAAATTTCAGATTATTTTCTTAAGATAATTCTGACAAGTAGAAGTTCTGAGTATAAGCTTTGATCTCAATTATCTAATTTTCTTAAGAAATTTTGTACAATAGATCCTGTGCAAATGACTACCATGCACAATGGTGAAGAAAACTTATTCCCTAAACCCTGCTAATGCTAGGTATCATTATCAGCAAAAGATCTTTTCTAACTTGGTGTTGGTAGCATTTGACTTTAATTAGTTGATATGAGGTTGAAAATATTTCATATAGTTTTTGACCTGTCATGTAGTGTTCTCATTTATGGCAATGTCGATATATTTTGACACAAGGATGTTGTTCATTAAGAATACTTTAGAATTATACATTTTAACATCTGGTAAGGAGGCATCTGCTTTCTACCAAGTTCTATTCCACCAGCCAATACTCTGTTAAATTTTTTCATCATCCTCAAACATTAATGCTACCTCCAGATTATTAAAACATGTGATTTTTTTAAGAAACCAGGTTTTGAAACTAACAGTTATTCTTTTTTTCCACTTCTTCAATTTCTGATTTTATCTTTATTAGTTCATGTTTCCAGCTTTTCTTCTATACAGTTCTTATTTTATGTGAACCAGATTGTATATGCAGTAGTTATTTTAATCTTGCTCTATTTAATAAAATATTTAAGGCTATAACTTACACCTCAGTATAGTTCTGGTTCATCTTTAAGGTTTTATCATTCTTGTTTTCTTTTCATTATTTTCAATAGTTTGACATTGAATTTTTTATTTCTTTTTTGCCATATTTTTATTTTATAAATTTACATGAACGTTGTACTCTAAGATTTTGCTGTTAGTATACTATATTATTTATCCACTATATTAGCAAACATGGCTTCCATAATTTCTTTTTTGAAATCTTAGTTTTTATTGTATATATGGACTTAATATATAATCCAGTTTTATAAATATTCCATAAAAATTTATAAAATAAAATAACATGTATTTTCTCTTGTGGTATAATTTTGTTTCTTAAACAAAATCCATTATATTATCCACATCCTCTAAATTTTTTATTTATTGTCTTTTTTGAAACCAAGAGAAGTATTCTAAACACTTTCTGTATTTTTATATCTTTCTGATTATATGTTAACTTGATGTATTATTTTCTTGGGTAAACAAACATAATGGCATTTGATGTTAATTATGAATTCAGTTATTATAAAGCTGGTTCATTAAAAAATTTTTGAGTCTTAATTGCTTGTTTTATATGAAAATAATATATACCTGCTATTTTTTGTTGTTGTTGGTTTCCTAAATAGTTGCTCAACCCTTTTTCCTTTTTTGACTGCTGCTGCTTTTCTTTTAGACTTATCTCTTCTTTCTTCCTCTGCTCCACTTACTTAGGACTTCATTTACCTCTTTGAGAATGCCTGTTTTTCTTTTTTATTTCAAAACATTTTTTTCTTTTTTCTTTTCATTTTAAAAATTAATTTCAGGTGTACAAAACAGTGCAATAGTTATGCTCTTTACCCCTCACAAAGTGACAACCCCACTCCCCCATTATTTCAAAACTTTTACACATGCTTCTCTTCTATTTTTTCTCCATTTTTGCCTTGAGAGTCTTTACTTATTTAGATCATGGCTGTCATATCACTGCCTTAGAAAAGACTTTCTTCAGTTTCCAAACTGGGTCATGTCTCCCCATTAGAATATCTTTTAGTGCCTTGTACTTTAAAGAAGTTGCAATTTCAATAGCAAACATGGATAAAAGCACATTTAAAGCACAGTTAATTATTCTAATAAAAAAGGATAAGGAGAAGGAAGAACAGAGGGAGATGGAGGAAGGAATGAGAATCTATTTAATTATGAATGGATAGGTGAAAATTCCCTGCAGCCTTATTATTAATCACATGTATTAATTTTTGCCCTTGTCTGCATTATTTAATTTTTCCTGCATGTTTGATTTCGGTCTATGATGTTTGTCTGTTTTGTTTGTTTGTTTGTTTGTTTGTTTGTTTGTTTGTTTGTTTTTAGCTTGAGTTGTATTCAGTTTTTTTATTTTATGATAAATGTCTTCAAAGCTATGAAATTCCCTCTCAGTCCAACTTTAGTGACATCCCACACATTTTTATAATTTTTATTTGGAAATAATTTTATCTCTAGAAATGTTTGAGAATAAAAATAATTCAAGAAAGAAACATATACCCTTTTTACAAGTTTGCCTATTGTTAACATTTTAGACACAAATTCATCTATCATCTATCTACCTACCTATCTATCTATCATCGTCTATCTAAATACACATTGTATATATTCCATGGGTAATACATACTTTTTTCCTGAAGAACAATGCATAAATCATGGCCCTTTATTCCTAATTATTTAAGTTCCTATTTCTATTTAATAATTACTAAAAACACACACAAACAAACAAACCCAAGAACATATACAAGCTATGTAAATCAATATCTAGCTTATTAAAAAAATGTTAATTATATCTTCTTAGTGGAACTTGTTTATAAAAGGGTTCTAAAGCTTTAGCAATGAGCTCATATAGAGATAGGGATTTGGTAGAGCAATGGGAAAAGTAACACTGAGTTCAGAGAGAAGGTTGAGAGAGCAGAGTTGTGTAGTAAAGACTGATTGTGGAGAATAGTATGCTTAGGATCAGGAACATAAGACACAGAACATATAGCATTGAAGATGATCATGAGAATATAATGTTTCAAAAAAAGGTACAAAATAGTGACAGATACCAAAGAGGAATTTAAAAGGATGAAAAATAAGCATTTAAGGGCGTGAAATATGAGAAACATTTTTGGATTTGAAGAGCTGTATGTTCATTTTTGAAGAGGTTAAATTCTGTAGAGTGGGGGTAGATAGATCCCAAGTGCAAAGGATGAAAGACTAAAGAAACTAGATGAGCTTTGTAGGCTGCTTCGATGAATGTGATGATGAGAGACCTAGCACCTATAATCAGGAGAGCTCAGATTATAAAGGGTGCTTGAGTGTTTGTGTATGGTTTGGGAAAATTTTGGCCATGTGTATAGACAGATGAGGGGGAGAAACTGAAGGTCCAAGAGGAACTGTATATAATTAAAGAGAAACATCTTTGAGTATGAGAGAAAACATGAGCTCATTTGGAGGATTAGCCATGATTGAATGCAAGGAATATTTCTTGAAGGCGGAAAGAACACTGGAATGGATGAATATTCAGAACACTTTGATGTTGACATAATACTGAGGGAGCTCATGTTAAGTGGTCTCAGTGAAAGTACCCTGATCTTTAGAGAATTAAGGAAATAGAAAAAGTCCTGCTTGATATTTGGGAAAATTGGAAAAACATTTGCAATAAGAACTTTGAGAAAAATAAAAGGATTTTAACTAGAGCTCAGCAAACGAAAAGCTCAGTAGAAGCTCAATAGACAGCCTAGGTAATTTTGTAATGGAACAAAATGATCACATTTTATTTCTTTCTCCAGGACTACTTGGAAGCCTGGAAATGGGAAAAAATTAGATGATTGGGTTTATTTAAAAACTTATGTTAAATTGGAGGGAATTCTTAAGCAATGTGTTAAAATACTTAAAATAAACTAGGTAGGTGGGGAAAGGGCTGAGGAAATTTAACCAAGTATCCAAACTTATATAACATATACAAATACATTTAGCTAGACAAACTAAGAGAGAAAATATATAAAGTTTGGCAAAATTATACCAGCAGTAATAGAAAATTACTTGGCCAAAACATTTCATATGTTAAAGGCTTTGAAAAGGAATTAAATTTTTCTTCGTAAAGTTGCAAAATTTTACAGAGCTAAACAACCAAATCAGAAGAATCACTCACAACTAAAGTCTGCCTTTGAAAAGGGGACATTAGGATACAAGCAGGGTGTCATCGTAGGTTAAAATCTTTCATTGGATGTTAGACGCATTATAAGGCTATCGTAAACTAGAACATTTATCATTCATATTCTAATGTAAATATACTAAATAGTACTATAAGTATTATGATGTAAAGAGAATTTATATATTGGTATTATTGTTATTATTATTATTATTAGCATCTTTAGTACATATTGAAATACATAGTAGATGTAGAAATCCGTGAGTTGAAGTAGCTAGTAGTCTATCTCTTGTTTTTTTACTTTTAAGTTAAAATGGGAGGGAGGGGAATCTTTAAAATAAGACCTGGCTCCAAATCCCAAGTGATAAACTTTGACTAAAGCCAGCCTACTCTGATGATTCATAGACTTGACACCTTCTTAGCATTCATGTTATAGGTTTTACAATGTTCATTTTCATTTATGTGTCACATTATAATTTCCTGGTTGCTTTTTCTTGCCTGTCAAATCTTACCACCTCCAGTTTATTCTCCATCCTGCGTTAGTGTTATATTTTTGAAGCATAAAATTTTATCATGTCAGTATTCTACCTTAAAATAACTATTGGCGTCCTGTTACCTAGGGCACCGAATCCAAATTCTCAGGTGGGGCATACACAATTCAGCATTATCTGTCGCATCTGTTCCGAACAACCTCATTAGCCCATTCTCCCTGCCAGTCATCTCCCACTCCCTCTCTTTCTGAGCCATGCTGAGGCACTTACCATTTGCATAACATATACTCTTGTACACGCTGTTCCCTCTGAGAAATGTCCTTCTCCCCAACTTCATCTGGAAATCTCTGCGTCATTTTGTGAGATCTATTCAGCTCAAATGTGATCCTTTCTAAATCCTTCCCTGACTCTGCAAGGAAAACGATCTGCCTTTTCTGTACCTCTGCACACTCTTATAGGTGCCTCAATTAGCGTATGGTTTACATTGCATAATCGTTATCTGCATAAATACCATGATACATTGTGTTTCACCTACATTTCGCCTACATGTCACTTCATTTCACCTAATATTAACCAACACCCAGAACATGTCAGTCACTGACTGAGGTCTGGGGACTCAGAATAAGACCTACTCCTTATCCCTTGGCTCACAGTTCCCTTACTAGACTCTAAGCTTCTCAGGTTATGGTGCTTGTACTCCAGAAAATGTGCACAGCTCACCATTCATATTGAAATTTACCTTTCTATCTCTTCCAATTTTCTCTCTCCAGAATATCTTTCCTCTTCTCTTGTTGAAAGCCCACATTAACTTTTTAGGCACCTGTTCAAATTCTACCTCCTATTTAAGGCCCATTCTTAGTCCCAAATCAGATATGGAATCTTCCTCCTTTGGATATCTAACATTTTCTTTGTAATTCTCTTATGTTAGCTACTGTACATAGTATACTTTCTTTACAGTGATTTATGTTCTGTTTACTCTTTGCCATTAAAATCTATAGTTTATGCGTATATTTATCTACTATGGCACATATAGCTGATCATCCACAAACATTTGTTTAATTCAGTTTAATGACTCAACTCATATAAGGAAGGCTCTAGCCCCCATTCTCCAAAGCATCACTTATTATTGTCATTGAAGCATCTATTTATAGAAAGCACCAGGTGTATTTTTTTTTAAAGCTCTGGGTGTGGTTTCTTTCTTTCTTTCTTTCTTTCTTTCTTTCTTTCTTTCTTTCTCTTTTAATTTTTATTTTTACATGAAAACTTATGCCACACATTGACTTCCTAAAATTGAACAAGGCCTGACAATTTGGTTCACAAACTCATCCTAGGAAAAATGCTACATACCTCATTGCTGAATATCACTATAGCTACTTTCAAAATACTCCCCTTGGGAAGCTATGCACCAATGCCAGTGCCTAGTACACCCCCTTCAAAGCAATTTTGGAACTCTTTTTCTGGAATGGCCATTAGAACTGTCCTGAATGTCATCAAAATGTCTTCCTTTCTTTCGATATTTCCTTTATATTCCGGTAAAGAAAGAAGTCATTGGGGGCCAGATCAGGTGAGTAAGGCGGGTGTTCCAATACAGTTATTTGTTTACTGGCTAAAAACTCCCTCACAGACAGTGCCATGTGAGCTGGTTCATTGTTGTGATGCAAGAGCCATGAATTGTTGATGAAAAGTTCAGATTGTTTTCATCTAACTTTTTCACGCAGCCTTTTCAGCACTTCCAAATAGTAAACTTGGTTAACTGTTTGTCCACTTGGTACAAATTCATAATGAATAATCCTTCTGATATCAAGAAAGGTTAGCAACATTGTTGCAATATGTTCACGAAGTTAATTGCCAGACCTTCCTATGTGGATTCTGATTGTTGTTTACTTGGTATTCAAGTGGCCATTCCTTGATGTAACTGTCTAATTTCATCACTCTATCATCTTCAGTTTTTATGCCAAATTTAAGTTTTTAAGCCTGCTAATGCTACTATTTGTTATGCCAATATCATCCTTTATCTATCCACAGATGATGTTTTTAGAAGACAACTTTGTTTTCAATAAAAATGCATTTAGAAGAAAATTGGCACTTGCATATGTTTGACTTTCAGTATTAAACTTGGCATTACCTCCTGGGGCTGGCAGTTCCCACTATGCTTGCCTTGTCATCCTCCATTAAGTGCTCTTGTGGTACAGCCAACACCTGTGACCACACAAAAGACCATACACAGCAGCTGCAGGACTCAGATGCCCATGCTGAAATAAATTTCTAAAGCTGAAATATTTGGATCTGTGACTGGTTCTTTTTTTTGAGCCTTTCAAGAACTGTTGGGATTACCCAGTGCTGCATAGTGATATATATTAAATGTCCAGGACCTGCTTACTGTCCTGTCTTCTTTGGCTATCTCTGATCCATACTAAAGGTGAGGTCCTTATTGGTAGCATAATGTAGTTAAAAGCAAAGATTTTTGACGTCAAACTACACTGATTTGAAGTCTAGATCTGCCAATTACCTGCTGTATGATCCTGGACAAGTTATTTAACATCTAGAGGCCTCAGTTTTTCCATTTGTAAAACGGAAATAATAATATCACCTACTTCAGAATGCTGTCAAGTTGAAATGAGTTTATATATGTAAAGCTTTAGAACCATACCTATACATGGTAAGTACTATATAAGTGCTTGCTATTATTATTAGATGATAAATTCTTGAAGAACCTCAGATACCACTTGAAAGCAACTTTTTCTTAATATCTATGTCAGCCATTTTCCTTGCTCATAGTTTTCTTTTTTCATTTGTATTTTTTTGGCGTATACTTCTTGTTTATCCAAAAAAAAATGCATAAGAGTCGTCAGGCTTAGGCTTAACCCTGGTGAATTTAGAACAAAACATGTTAGAGTTTTTTCCCCTTTTGTGATATTTTAAGAACACACTATACCACTTTTTATTTCTACAGTCGCCAATTGTTAAGCGCTAAAATAAAAAAAAATTCCTAGTTTAAGTATAAACAAGTTAATAAGTGATCGGGATGTCAGACACTCCATGGATTCCATACATGTCCTAGACACCAAGCACTCCCGCTCATTGATTCCTGGGCCTCAGGAACTCCAGACCACCACCCTATCCTGTGATAAGTATTAGATGATTGCACATGCTCCAGTTCTTTATTGCTTTCATCACTATTCTTGCCAATTTTTAGATCCATTTATCAAATTTTATTTAACACATATGTATGGTGCATCTTCTATGTGCCATGTACAGTTCTAGACCCTGGGAATACAGCAGTGAATAAATAAACACAATGCCCTGTTGCAGTGAAGCCTATGTTAAATAAGTAAAAATATGTAAAATGCACAGAATGTAGGGTGGTGAAATGTGCTAGAGAGAAAAAATAAAGCAGGAAAAGAGCATGGGGAATGCCAGGAGGGAGCGCGTAGGTGGTTAGAGAGGGTCTCGCTGAGAAGGTGACACTTAGCAAAGACTTGAAGAAGGAGAGAGAGTGAGGTCTTCTTATATCTGCAGAAAAAGTATTCCAGGCAGAGCAAAAAACATGTACAAAGGCCCTGAGGATAGAATATGTCTGGTATGTCATCGTCAGAACTTTGTGTGAGTAGGAAGCCATTGGATAGCTTTGGGCAGGAAAATGTGATCTGCCTGTTTTCAAGGTTCACTTTGCCTATTATGTTGAGAAGATACAGACTGGGGTAAGAATAGAAACAGAGAAATCAGTTAAGAGACTACGGTAGCTATCCAGCTTAGAGATAAAGGTGCCGCTGCCTTTCATCTATTTTTTATTTGAGTTAGTGAGTATGTAAGTCATCAAACCAAACTAAGCCATATATGCAGACGTATTTGGAAATATGAGGTATGATCAAACAATACCGTGAATGTTTAAATTAAAAAAAAAATATTATAGTAAAAGACATATTGCCATTAATTCTCCTCAAAATACTCTCCCTCGCTTTGAACACATCTTTCGTGAGTGACTTTAGTTGTGCTGTCTTAATGTCTAATTCAAAACATTTACCTTTCATGGTCATTTTGACTTTGGGGAAGAGCCAGAAGTTGCATCGCACTAGATCTGGTGAATAAGGTGGATGAGGACATACCATAATCTTTTTCTTTGACAGAAATTGCCATACCAGAAGCAATGTGTGACATGGAGTGTTGTCATAATGGAGGATGATTTACAGCACACTTTAAAACACACCTTCTCTCAACCATAGCTCACACCCGACTGACTGCACTAAACAAGTTGAAACTTGTCACAAACTGTTACTAAGTTTTGATGTGCTGCTTTCCGAAAGTATTGAAGACCCCTGCCTTTTTGTTGGATGGGACTCAGCAGCAGCATTCACTGTATTTTGTGATCACAATGGAAAGATTCCATGTCACACATCACTTCTAGTATGACAATTTCTGTCAAATAAAAACTTTATGGTGTGTCCTCATCCACCTTATTCACAGACCTGGCACCATGCGACTTCTGGCTCTTCCCCAAAGTCAAAATGATACAGGACATCGAGGCAGCTACGATAGCACAACTAAAGACATTCACGAAAGAGAACTTCCAAAACTGTTTCAGAAAGTGGCAAGAACAATGGGACAAGTGTGTTCAAAGCGAGGGGGAGTATTTTGAGGGGGGTTAATGGCAATGTGACTTTTACTGTAATAATTTTGTTTATTTCAACATTCACCATATTGTTGATTACACCTTGTAAGTCTAAATTTATACTAAAATTAAAAGTGCTGTTACATTACAATGGTTCCAAGTTTAATTTCCAAAGTTTATATCTACTACTTCATTAACATAAAGTTTAAGGCAGTATAAAACAAACTAATAAACTAAATGACTAGAGATAAGAAAAAACTCAATTTTATGTGAAGCTTTACTTCAACTACCATGTATACATAAACAGTAAACACTTCCAAATGCTTGGTTGCCTTTGGGAAATAGGTCCCCCCCACCATAAACCCATCTCATGCATAAAGGCAAACAAACAATTGGCTAGCATAATCCCTAATTTGATATTACACATTAGAGGCTTTGATTAAGCCCTGACTCTAGAGTATTCTCATGAATGGTAAGTATTATTCTTTAAGTAGAAAGGTTTGAGTTTTATTTATTCAGTAATTGAAAGGAACCTTCTATCACTATTGTGAAAGGTATGAAAACTCAGAATTTGTTAGGTCAGTAATACGTCAGGTGTGAGTACCTATGCTCACGATATTATGGATTTATAATACCATTTCCATGGTACTCATGTTCACACTCTTATATAGTTCCTGAAATCAACTTCATAAATATTTATTGAGTTATTTTAAAGATAGTTTTCAGAAGATATATTTGTATTATAAAAGTTTGGTTTACTGTTTACAGTCTTGGTTGAAACTACTCAACTCTGCCACTGTAGTCTGAAAGTAGCCATAGATGATACATAAATGAGTGAGTGAAGCTGTCTTCCAATAAAACTTTATTTGCAAACAAAAGAATATTGGTCAGATTTGGTTTGCCAGCTGTATTTTGCTGACTC
This sequence comes from Hipposideros armiger, assembly GCF_001890085.2. Taxonomy (NCBI): domain Eukaryota; kingdom Metazoa; phylum Chordata; class Mammalia; order Chiroptera; family Hipposideridae; genus Hipposideros; species Hipposideros armiger. The sequence continues at coordinate 726,631 of NW_017731877.1, forward strand.
CTGTTCTAGAGGTTAGAAGTGAAAAGCTTCAGACCTATGAAGATTTGTGGTAACTGGAAAATTTTATTTATTATGAGTGATCAAAGGCACAATTCTCAGACTTGATGCTATGCTGTTCAGCATCATTGTTCTACTTTTATTTCCACAAAGCACTTCATCTTCTCAATGCCCCTTTAAACTCACTCTAATTGGTCTAATGTCCATAAGTTTTCAGTGCCTTAACTCTTGCTGTTGTGTTTGATGCAATTCTATTGTTATTTTTAAAAATATTACTCCATGTCTTTTAACTTAATATCTGTGTACAGAATTACAGTGCTCAATAGGAGCATATTTCTATATTGAATCAGAAAAATCTTGATTATTCCATGATCTGTTTCACTCTGCACTCTGTGTTAATCTGCACTGAGTTCAGCTGCATGATGGCCTTAGTTAACTTGGGATGCTCTTTGAACTCACTTTTCAAGGTTGTACTGCTTTTATGGTCCACTCCCTCAGAGAACATATTTTAGACTCTTTATACCCATAGAAGACACCATTGATTACGTGTTTCTGGGTACTGAACACCTTGGCTATAGTTACACCTGGCCCAAGGGGAGAGCTGACCTTGTTCTGACAACTGCTGTGTGTAATAGGTCTCTTGGATCTAGTAAGAATAAACCTATGTTGTTCTCATATTTTTAGAGAAGAAACAGTAATTTCCAGTCCAGGTACTACTAAGAAGACTTTCTTAGGAAAATAAAAATTCCCTTTCTATAGTCTTTTTTTTCCCCATTCTTTTTTTCAAAAACAACTTGCATTTCCCTGACTACAATAATACAAAGTCATATGCTTAATATGGAAGAACACAACTCACTCTCAAATTTGTCATTCTAGCTAACCAGCCATTTTAGCTATTTAAAACCTGCTATTAATAACTTCTTAATATACTATCTATAGTTCCTATGTGAACCAATGCAGATTTTTTGGGGTAGGAGCTTTTTGTAATATAAATTTACTTTAGAAGGGTATTTTTTAGACTTAGTAGACACGTGGACTATTATTTATTTTCTAAATACTTGAGTGCAAACTTAGATAATATAGATAATATAAAATTCACAAAATGAAGTAACTGAAATGCTTCAACTAAGATATATCTCAGGTAAAAATGTACATAAGAACTATCATAAATCATGAAATTTAATATGAAACTACAGAAAAATAATCACCTTAGGATTTATTAATGACAAAATGTAAGTTTTAATTGTATACTTCACTTATTGTCTATTTCTGAATTGGCCCTTTAAGGTTGTGTTTGGGGGTATTATAAAATACTTATAAATAGAAGAACTTTCTAGAGTCATAGTTCAAATCTTCCCTAAGTTAGAATTGAGAGAAGTGTACATGTTAAATATCCTTTCCTAAAATTCATATGTAAAGAGCTAAATGATTCCCAGTGCAGTGAGAGAGTGAGAGAGAGAGAGAGAGAGAGAGAGAGAGAGAGAGAGAGAGAGAGAGTAAAATGCACTCACATAACTACCCCATGACATGGACTCCTTGCTGGCAGGGTATAGATAAGGAAAAATGTAAATGGCCCAGACAACAATATCCCTCACAAAATTCTTTTCTCTACTTCCCAGATTAAAGTGACAGACTGTTATAAAGATGGGTGTTTACGCTGCTTTCCTCTAGTAGAGGGAGAATGCTTGTTTGTTATGATCTTAATCTGGCATCTATCAAAACTGAATAAAATCTTTAAAATAAATTTTGGAAAATAGTAGGAATGTAATCTTTTATACGACATGACTACTGTGTTTAGCAATAGTATCAACTATCAACGATCATCATAGTGATATATAATTTTAAGCAATACTCCCTGCTTTACAGAACTGAAAGAGAGCCTGGTGACAAAGGCATAGAATTAAACACATAGAGTACTGTGTCTGACCGAGAAAATACAGAGTGCTATGGGAGCACACAGAGAGGGTTTAACTCACTGGAGTGAAAATGTATAGAAAAAGACTGCTTGAAGGAAGTTATGCTCAGATCTGAGGGATGAATAGGGGCCACTGTAGGAAAAAGAGATGTGCGCTGTTAGAGGAAGAGGGCATGGCATTTGCAGAGCTGTCAAGGCAAGTGGAAGGATACAGTGTGCTCAAAATTTTTAGAAAAGTCATTTTCACTGGTGCATGGTGTTTCCGGGGAACTGGACTGTATAATGAGATGGGAGAAGCAATCAGGAGATGGATTGTGGAGCATCATTTAAGGAATTTGGACTTTATATGAAGGGTAATGAAAAGTCATGAAGTCATTCGAATCAGGAATACGACATATGCAGCTATGTGTTTAAGAAGTTTACTGAGGCAAAGTGGCTGAGGACAGAACCCAGGGGGAATACCAGCACTTTAAGAGATGTTAGAGGAAGGGAAGTCTGTGAAGGAATCAAAGAATAAGAATCACAAATTTATGCTTCAGTTAGTTTCCTCATTAATTTAGCATATTTACTCAGAAATGTTCATGAATTATGAAGGTTTGTTTCTCATAATATAAATATTAATCAAAAACTTTTGATTCATGATTAATGATTTTAAAATAAATATTTATTGGATTTAAGCATTAATTATTATGGCATTAAAAGAAATATAATGATAATAATAATGATAACAACAGGATAATAACTATAACTTACATAGTTTATTATACAAAAGCAACTTTATAAACCCTTTATGTATAGCTCAGAGTGATTGGGTAAATTTGATTATTAATATTATTTTTCAGACTAGAAAACTGACATTTAGCAATACTAGGGAATTTACCCAGCTCAAACATGTAATAAGTGGTACAGCTGAGATTTGAATCCAGCCACTCAACATTGTGATCCATGACTGTCCTCCACTGACAACACCTGGGCTGTAGAGCTCACAGAATGCTGGAACATTTTCTATAATATTTGGACATGCAAAAGATTGGCAAGGCTGTCATAGCTACAATTATAAGAAATTTATATCTAGGAACTATTTTCTATTGCAACAAGTAATAAGTTACTGCTTCCTTTCCATAGCCCTGGTATCATGTGACTTATAACTTGGTGAATAAACTCTAAAGCACATTAGTTAAGTAAATGTTACTGTGGATATAAATTTTGCATTGTAAGGATTTTGACCTTAATTATGCCTTGTCATTACGTATGCATTTTTTCCATTTTTATAATAGAAGGAAAAATTTATTGAGACAGTAGAAGTTATCTTGATGCAATAATTTTAATCGGAGCTTTAAAAGAAATATTTTTCCCCCAGATCTTCAGATAATTTTTTGTTTTAATGAAGAAGTTGTCAGGAAATTACAAATCAATTGAAAACTTACTGCTTTAGAAGGTATAAGTCATTGAAAAGATGGAACCAGTGAGAAAGCTTACACAATTTGTCCTTTCTGGATAAGAAAATTGCTAAAATGTTATACCCACATTCTATCAACCTAAGGATTCTCCAGGAACAAGTCCCCTTTCCCTTGGTCCTCAGACATGGCTGAATAACTCCATTGACAGGTTCAGCATATGCTCAGGGCTCTACCAAAGTGAATCTTTTTAAACACAAATTTAATATATATTTTTTAAGCATTAAAATGGTGACCCTGAGAGGAAAAATCAGAACTGCTGGACTCCTATACACTTATTCTGTAATTTGTTTGTTTGAATTTCCATGAGGCAGGGCACAATCACCTTTCAGTGAGTAGGGCCTCCAGAGGTCTTATCCAGATCTGCTCTTATCTTTTATTCCGAGACTGAACACTCACAGTGGGAAGAAAAAGGGAAATGAACATCCAGGCAGGCGATCTGTCAGTCAGTCATCTGTGTGTCTAGTGCCTAATAAGTGACAACTAAGCTGACGTAGCACAAACATTCATGGAGAATTGCATACTGATTCTCCCTGCCATCCCACTCAGGCCTCTTCAGCCTTTCAAGTGAAAGTCTGGGAGGCTGCTGGCACCACAAAAGCAGCTGCAGGCTTGTAGACTTGGTCTGCAGGCTCTCTCCATTCTGTCAGCCCACTGCTTGTGTGACTGCTCCTTGTTCTGCTGTCTTCTTGGATTACCCCCATGTTAGCTTCATATCATTGTTCTTTGCTAATCGCCTTGTTTGGCAGTTCTGTTCTGATTCACTCCCCATGTTAGGTTTCAGCACTCCTTTAGAATACGACTATGACTTCCAGCATTTGACCTCAAATCCTTCATTCTGTAACCAGGGAAAATGGGAGGTGGCAGATAGATGTGCACTTCCCATTGCCTCCTCTCACTGGGGAAAAGGGGTGGGACGCATAAGCCCTTCTGTAAAAACCCTCACCAGTGTTCCTTCATCCCATCCGCTCACCCTTTGGTCCATTGCTCCCCTTCCTAACCCACAGTGGTGCAGCCTGTGGAATCTGGGTTAATGAAGCCAGGTAATAAACATTGCAGTGACAAAGGAAATGTTATGAAGGAAATGCCTTGCCTCTTTCTAATAACTAGTTCTCCCTCAATTACACGTTAGAATTTTCACAGAAAGCTCCATTGTTACTTTTCAAGGCAAATACTTTTGTACCTTTTTAATTTATTTTTTTATTTTTTAGCTGAGCCATCCTGCCACCTGTTGGCAGCTCAGCAGCAGCTCAGCTCAGTCCGGGAATCGAACTGGCAACCCTGTTGCTCAGAGCTCGCACTCTTGAGCAAGCTCTTAACTAACTGAGCCACTCGGCTGGCCCTCCATTGTTATTTTTATACCTGTGTTTTTCTTTGCTCTCCCACTGGCCTGGTTCCAGCAGGAAGGCAGTGATACACGGTTGAAAGATATAGTATTGTTCTCCTTTTGGTGGGTTATTCCCACACCGGGCAACTAGCAGTAAGTAAATATTTGGCATGGTCAGCTTGACTGTAATTTCAATAAATGTCAGTAGCAAATATATTTGAATGAGCTGAAAAAAAAACAATAACAAAAAAAACCCCAATCTAAATCCTAATGGGTTCACTATACACACAGATAATTCCCTCATCATGGGCATTTACAAAAAGGAAACTCCTCTTCATCCTGGTGAGAGTTTTGGACTTAAAGATTTTCTTTCAGGGTTAGGAAATAAGTTGAAAATATGTCTTAATACTATCAAGAATTAAAGATAAATTATTCATCCCTTATGGATAACACCAGGTTAGAATCTAAAAGATTCATACTTCTCCAGAATTTATATGTCAATGAACTCTGTTTTACGTTTGTGTTCCTAAATTTGTTTTTAATATAAAAAATGGGCCAGAAGCATTTTAAGTGGCACAATTAATGGAGTATTAGCATGTGTGGTAATTAGGAACGGGAGATAGGGGGAGGGAGGAAAAGAATTGTGCTTGTAATCAGCACTGTAGAAACTGAATGCCCCTCTCTGAGTGGCTCCAAGTCCAGTTGACAGGTGCATCCCTGATCCTTTCCATCCCACCCCTACTTGAAAGGGTGTTCAATGAAGGAGCAGATATCAATAATTTTACTTTGGTGTGAATTGAAGTCATTACTCTATACCCCTTAGAGTTATCTGCTCTGTCATCCCCCTTTGTCATTTTTGGATTTGAGTTTAAGGGGATCTTAGAAGCCCATAACTGGTAATGGACGAGGGAAGCATTAAAGTTCCCAGTGACCTGAAATCATATTGCCTATCCACTCTAGATTCTGAGGGAAGAAAGAGAAAGTAGGAAAGAGCAATAGAATGGGACAATATGAGAAGAAAATAAAGGAGGAGAGACTTGGAGTTGAGAAACCCAAAAGGAAGATAGAAGAGTTCTCCAGAGTGATTTATTCAGAGTTGTTTACTGGGAGTAAAAACGATATCATTTAAAGGTGTTTCACGTCTCTTCCTACTCATTTGTTTCTTTTTCTGTTAGTTAGATCTTGACTTTTTTGTGTGAAAGGATTTAAGGCAATTTAAAAATAAAAGGCATGGGGAGCTTTTGAGATCTTGCTCCCTGGCATATGTCATCAGCTTGGCTCAAATTAAAAAAGAAAAGAAAAGAAAAAGGCATATATGCATTAAAACCCAAAATGTAGAAATAAAATAGCAGGCTCTCTCCCCCTTAGCACAAACATACTCCTCTTTCTATTCTTTCATCATTTTTTTGCACTTGTTTCAGCATGGGATAGCAGCATATTCATATTATGCCATCCACATTGTTTCCTACACTTCTGAAAATATGTTATGCAATGTGTAGAATGTATTTTTGTGAAAAAAAATGCTAAAAAGAAAAAAAAAACAGACCAAAGGAAATAAGCCAAAACAAGCCAAAGTAAAGTTTTATACTCTATACTTTGCCAAATATACATATATCTTCCCTGGGAACAATTAATATAATGTTATAATATTTAATATGATAATAGATACAAGATATTTAGTAAACTGTTAAATAACATCATAGGCCTGGAATACACTAATGCAAGTAAAATGTTGCCCATTAAGCTTTAAAGAATCAAAATTAAGTGAAATAATGTCAATGTCAGCCATTGCTTACTCTGGATATGAGATCAAAATTGCTGGCTATTATAAGAGTTTTGAAAAAAACTGACAGTGATCATTAGAATTTTTAAAATGTTTGGTTTGTATCTCTTTGTTTGTTCATTGATCATAAACTCACCTTGTTACCTGTGGTATTAGAAATGGCCATAAACACATCATAAATACTTTAAATTCTGGTAAAAGACACAGATAAAAAAATAAATATATAAATATTTTCCCTGGAAAAGATCTATTTCATATGGGAAAATAGCCATTGCTCATATTATAAATTTTAAATTGATGTCATTTACTCATGGACAATGGCTGACATCACATTTATTGGAGTTGAAAAAAATTGTTAAGGTTTTTTATTACCAAAAATATTATTTTTTTAATTTTATAAATATATAGTTAAACTATGTCTAAATCAAAATGTTATTTTTCAGCTTGCTGCACATTTTTTTCTTGGCAAGAAAATTGCATACAATTAAAGTATTATCCCTACAGGAGAATTTAAAATTTTGACTACTCAGTCACCTGTTTGATCCATTAAAATATCATTATTTTATCATTAATTAAAAATGAATTACATCATTAGTTATTAGAGCACTAAAATTGCTTAATATCTATTGTCAAGCACTTCACTTGATTAATTCATTAGTTCATTTCATATTTATAGTATGCCTATCAGGGGTTACTGCACTAGCCACAATAGGTATAAATGTAATAAGATATAACAATTACTGAAGAAGAACTTGTATTTCTGGGGGAAGAAAAGATATGTAAATGTATATACAATGCAGTTTAAAAATCACTATAAAAAGGATCATGCACAGAATGTTCTCTAAGTTGTTTTTTTTTTCTCTTTTAAAGATTTTATTGGGGAATTGGGGGAGGGGAACAGCGTTGGGGAATCGGGGAAGGAGAACAGACAAGTTGCTGTCCTTTTGTTCTTCAGTCTAGTTGTGGAAGACGTCGCTTCGTTGGCCCATTTTGGTATTATCATTGTGCTCTTCCCGGGTGAGGCAGTTGCTTGACAGTCATTGGACGGCAGCTCTCAGCAGCTCATGAAAGCTCACATTCGCTGCTAGCCAGCCCCACTGCAGCCTACACTGTTGCCGGTGATTCATCGCAGCCCAGCTCCAGGTTGAGCTGTTGTTCACCATCTTAGCTGTAGAGGGTGCAGCATCACTGCCCCTCATATGTGGGATCCGAACCAGAGCCCTGCTGCTTAGAGCTGGCATCCCAAGCCAACTCCTAACCAACGTGCCACTTGGCTGGCCCTCTAAGGTCTTTTCTTACATAGCAAAATATGAGTCAGGAAGAGATTTAGAAATTTCACACTAAGTGAAATTTGCTATTTCAAATAAAATCCTTAGTTAGATATGCTATGCAATACAGTAGCCATTAGGCAAATGTGGCCACTTAAATTAATTATGTAAAATGAAACCAAATTTAAAATTCAATTCCCCAGATGCATAAGCCATATTTCAAACACTCAATAGCTCCATATTTATGAACTCAAAAATCTTATCAAACTTTGTATTTAAATGATGTTTTATAATTGATTTTCCCCCCAAAAAATGCAATGATCTATTTGGTAAATTGTTGTGTTCCAAATTAAAATTGTAGAAACATCAAAGGCAAATTTCTGGTTGTCACGCAGAGTGTCAAGTTCTATTTCCTAATGAAGTCAGAGCAAGTGAGTTAATTTCTTTTCAGTAGTGCCTTGCTCATCATTGAATGCATTCTTAATACCTATCAAAATGACTGATACGAACTGAATGATAAAATTTTTATTGAATACTAACTAAATATATTGAATGAATAAGTAAATGAACAACTTTTTTTTCTTCTTTGAGAGTCAGTCAAATGAACAGAAGCAGGGATCACCTGTTGATAAAGAGATCACTTATGCTACCTACTATCTTTCTTTTTCTGTCCAACATTTCCTGGGAAAGAATAGCATATTTAAAATATAAAATATAAAGAAACCTTACAGGTAGTTTGAATAGGCTTTAAAGATAAGACAGTTCAACTTTCTTCCTTCCCTCCCTCCCTCCCTCCCTCCCTCCCCCTTCCTTCTTTCCTTCTTCTTTTCTCTCTCTCTCTCTCTCTCTCTCTCTCTCTCTCTCTCTCTCTCTCCTCTCCTCTCCTCTCCTCTCCTCTCCTCTCCAGATGTGGACAAAAATACCGGCAGGTTCACACAGCTCATCAATAGTAGTTCAGGACAAGAACACAGGTCTCATATCGGAGGAAATAAAGTACCAGTCCTTTTATTGATTGTAATTCAACATAAAAATACTACTTTAGGTTATGACAGAGTGAACCTCTTGTATCTTAAGAGATCATTACATCACTATAGGGATAAAGATTCAGAAATAATTGAGTGGATCAATGAAATAACTTGTTCTAAAATAAGGATTTATGATGCATCAGAAGTCATGTTTCACTTAAGTTTTGGGGAAATTCAGGGTCATATTAAGGCAATTGCTTATAACAGGAAAAATGTTTAGATAAGCATTTCATAATAACAGTAGAGGATTAGGGAAAAGTACCAAAATGTTCCATACTAATTTCTTTACACTTGCTTTTGTGCATTATTTTAAAATTTTTCTGATCTTTAGTGTTGATATGTATTCTTTTTTCTTCACGATGTGGAAATATGGATGACTCTTTACCAAATATGTTTACAATACAAGTAAATCATATGTTCATAACTGAGGTTTGTGCATTAGTTGGTGATTGTGATACATAACTTTCAGCACAGTATCCATGAGTTTATAAATTGGGTTTGTGATCCTAATTTAGAAAATTTCAAAAGGAGAAAAATTATTCTTGTCTTTTGCAAGAAGTCAATTAAGACCCAGAATATTGGGGAGCATGGTGGTGTATCATGGCAGAGTAAGCCATCTGAATATGAAGAAATGGCCATTTTTCTGACATGTTATTTTTCATTCATACAATTACCACTTGAAATAAAAGAGTCTATTTTAAAGTTTAGTTGGATTACTACAATAGAAGGTAATACAAAGGACTAGTTATTCATCCTGAAGCAATTAACTACTGGAGAAAACAAATTCTAAAGTGATTTGTGTCAACCGGTTAGAAGTAGAACAATTGCATTTTAGGGGGTTGACAAGGAAAAAGGAGGCTTTGCACAGCAATCAAGTAAGTAGGTTAAAGGTTACAAGATGCCATTATTAGAAGAAACAGTGCTTGTACCATGATGGGCTTAAGCATTTGAAGGCCGAAATTTAACCAAGAGAATGAATCTTTAAATAACCAAGTAAGTATGTCTGCTTATACTAGAGAGGTCCCATGGTGAGGCGTAATCAGAGGTGGCTCAAGGTTGGGACATCTGACTTGCTATGCAGGAGTAGGGATCCTGCAAAGCAAACTGGTGTAAAAGTAAAGCACCACTTTTAATCCCTGATTGGTTGGGAAGGGTGATGCCTACAACCCTTTTCTTGCTAGAGATTGGATTACACAGGGGCAGAGGAAAAAAGTGAGACAGTTTCTACTGGTGTTTCTGTGAGACCAAGATGTCATAAAATAAGGATCTTTGGCTCAAAGTGGCACAATGAGCTGTGTTATAATAAACCACAGGAAGAATCATCTCATTCATATCCCAGTATATATTTCTTAACATTGATTCAATTTTTAAAATTTAAAATTTTATTGAAGTGTACTTTTTTTTGCATTTGGTTCTCACATTTTGCACTTGAACCAACACTGGCACATCATTATTACCTAATGTCCATAGTTTACATTAGGGTTCATCCTTGATGTTGTACTTTCTATGATTTTGGACAAATGTGTAATGACATTTATCCACCATTACAATAACATACAGAGCAATTTCACTGCCCTAAAAATCCTCTGTGCTCCTCTTATTCATCTTTCCTTCCTCTTAACCTCTGGCAACCTGATCTTTTTACTGTCTCCACAGTTCTGCCTTTTCTAGAATGCCATATAGTTGGAATCATATAGCATATAGCCTTTTCAAATTGGCTTCTTTCACTTAATAATATGCATTTAAGTTTCCTCTATGTCTTTTTGTGGCTTGATAGCTCATTTCTTTTTAGCTCTAGATAACATGCCATTGTCTGAATGTACCACAGTTTAATTATCTTTTCTTCTACTGAAGAACATCTTGATTGCTTTCCAGTTATGACAATTATGAATACAGCTGTTATAAATATCTGTGTGCAGTTTTTTGTGTTGACAAGAGCTTTTAACCACCTTTGGATCTATACCAATGAGTGTGATCGCTGGATCATATGATAATAGTATATTTAGCTTTGTACGAAACTGCCAAATTGGCTGTACCATTTTCAGTCCTAACAATAAATGAGAGTTCCTTTTACTCTACATCCTTACCATCATTTAGTGTTGTCCGTGATCTGCATTTTGGCCATTTTAATAGATATGTAGTGACATCTCATTGTTGTTTTAATTTGTGGTATGATTCACTTTTTAGTGTCCTCTTGCTTAAGGATTTTTCCAAAAGTTAGAAACAAACAGAGTGATCATTTCTTTAAACTTACTACATTTGCTGGGATGTTTTGGATTGTTAGCTATTGGAAAATAATGTCATGAGATATGGGTAGGTTCCCATATTTCCAAATGAGAATTAGAGTATTCTCTAACCATGCAGAAAATACGTTGATGACATAAATTTTTTGAGCTTGTTTCTGAAAGGAAAATTTACCAAGAATGCCAATATAAGTAATGTTCTAAAAGTACCATTCATAAGACATCTTATATGAAATACTGTTTCTACCTAACCTAATTAAGATACAAATTTTAATGAGAAAAAATAAATTCCTTTAATGAGAATTTATCTGAGTATAGAAAATTATGCTTTGGACATTTGAAGGTAATTATATCTTCAAAAGATGTATTTTACCTATTTATTGTTTTTATGTTTATTGTTTTATTCATTTCACAGATAGAATTCTATTAAAGAATGTTCTTAAACTGCTGCCTGTTTCAACTTTTAGTCTAACTTCTTGTCTTCTCATAATTCTTACCCTTAAAGGAAAAAGGACCAAAGACAAAACTGCACAGGTGATTCCTGATGTTTACTTTGAAATATAATATGTTTCTATGATTCTAGTCACTAAATAAAAAAAAAACAGAATTAAAAAATATATATCTATAGGAACTCCTTCAGTTATGTCTCGAGATGAAAAGTCAAAGTGCTTTACACAAAAGTGTATGAATTTTAAATAATTTAATGTTAGTTATCCACCTTGTTTCTCTAACGCCTGGGTTGTATGGTATCATTTATTAATCTTTACATCCTGATAGGTAAAGATAAAGTTAAGGGTTGCCAGCAAGCAGAAGCCGTACCACCAAATCCATTGTCATTGTCATGACCCTTCAATTACTCATTTAAACTTTTGTATTTCAAAATCAACAGTATGGCTCAACCTGATACTATTAAAGATGTTCCAAAACATGAAATCATTTGCATTTGAATTAAAAGACATTTATTTTATGGTACCTGAAATATCATTACAGAAATTTAAAAAAAATGTTTATCTTAATTTCAACTAAGTAACCAGGCATGGTTTACTCATGAGTAACATTGTGAATTTAAAGCTTGTCTAATTAGAATCTTTCCTCCAGAGTCAAGATAAAAATACCAATAAGACACATTGACCATTTTCTGATTTTAACCACATTAGCAATTAAAATAATTTGCTAAATCACACAAGTATACAAGGCCATTCAGATTAAAAATTAAAGTTTTACTTATAGAGATGTGGAATCGTGACTTACCCCTGTCTGTGTCATACAGGAAGACAAAACAGTTCCATTCATAGTGATCCAGCAGACTCAAGAGTGCTCCTCGTAAGGAAGGCCTTAGCTGCAGCACAAACTGGCTCTCCCCCTCAGTAGGGAAACTTGGTGTGATGAGGGAGATGTGTAAGGCGCTGCAGAATGAGGTCAAGGTATGCACTGACCTCTTATCATAGAGTCCAAAAATGGCAAATACTCCTCTAGAGTACTGGGAGCAGACTGAAACAAAAGAAAAACAAAAAACACAAATTATTAGTGCACGCTAAAATTAACTTTTACATCTATAGTCCTTGAAGTGAAAAGAAAACAAACAAAAAAACAAAAACCAAAAAAACCCAACTCTGCATCATTGGTACGTCAGGAATATAAAAAAAGGGTAAAAGTGAAGTTGTAATTAATTGTATAATCAATTAATGAATTCTTGAGCTTGCATTCAAAGCCCTGCATTGAGTGAGATAACTTGATGCTATATGCTTCCTTTTTCAAGAAGCCAATTTGAATTAAAGAGAAAAAAGAGAAATTTAACTAAAAGAAAGTAATATACGACATTCCATGGTAATGTGGCAAATCCTATGCTAGAGACTTTTAGGTGTGACAAGTCCAAATTTTTCTCTGCATTGTTTTCTTACATGCAAAAATATAATATTTTAATTTGAAAATTTCACAATATTATTTAGAAGAACAATTAAATTACTTAGTGCCATACTTCTGAATCTACATGCTTATTTTTTCTATTTGAATTGAACTGCATTTGTTCCTCAGCCCAAATTGTTGTTGTTGTTGTTATTATTATTATTATTATTTTTGCAATGGCAATTTCATTTTTTATCACAATCTTAGAGTTCTCTTGAATTATGTTTGAAAATAGAAGTTATGCTGCCTGGAAAGTCACTTTTGGGATATCCTAGATGCTTAGTGGAATTGCAGCCAGCTTGCATAACTACTAAGTAGGACATAAAGCTACAACAAAGCAATTCCAAACGTAACACAACCAAGTCCCTCTGAAATATGAAGACCCAAGGTCAACTGTTGCCCCGTCTGACCTTGCCTTTTCCCCCCATCTTCCTAGTTATTGCAAGGACAATAAGGCAAATTATAAAGAAAAAATAATTCTTCTCTAGGTTGTTGCCCTGTCATATTTTGATCACCCTTTTGACAGAATTTCTAGTCCAAAGTTACTCTTATAGTTTATCACATATGGCTAAAGGTCCTGTTTCTCCTTGGCTTATATAGCTAGTTTAAGAATTTTTTAGTTTTACAAATTTCTATGTTTTTTTATTTTGGTTACTAATTGTAATTGCTAACTAAGTTCATTAAGAAGCCTAGAGTATTGGATAATCTAGAGGTATTTATCTAAGAAGTAGTTTATAGTGATAAAAAGAAGTTAGATTTTGCTTTGTTAAGGCAGTACTAGATTCTTGAAAAAATTAATTATCTTAACAACATATCTATATTCTATAATGTCTGAGTTTTAGGCAATTATGAAGCATAGCTAAATAAAATAAATGAATAAAACCTGGAAGTATTTCTTCTGTTCTTGTTTATTTTGTCTCTAGAAAATGGAGATAGATTCTAAGCAATGCAATTATAACATGAGAGTGTAATAGTAAGAGAAAATGAATGCTGTTGGGCTTCTTTAGATGATGTGCTCTTAGAGATATTGTATGTTTTGGAAAAACAAAATCCCAACTAAAGGACCACAGTCTATATTCAAATGGATAAGACTAGGATAGAATTGACAGTAAGATATAGGGGAAAGACTGCAAACCTTGCAAACAAGCTCAAATACTAATGTTTTTACTTATATACATAAAATATAAGATAATGGATATAAAAGTACTGTCCTACAAGGACACATGAGGTAATGATTAAGGGACAGATTTTATGAACATAAATTTTCTATATGCATGTATATAGTTTAAGTAGTTCTATTATTTAATAAGAGAGTAAAAGGATTAGAGGGTAAAAATACTACAGTTGATCCAAAACCAAGTAAGTATTCAGGTTCCATATAACAAATAACAGTTACTTTCATGAATACTGTATTAAGGCTTATAAAAAAAACTATTAAAGAAGAACATTCAATTCTAATTCTAAGTTCACCCAAGAACTGAAATTTGATCACCTGAGTAGACTGGTGAACCTGAAAAGCTTGTTCTTTTAGGAACCCCACAAGTTCCCCAGGAGAACTTGTATAGCAGTGTGGCTGGCTGTAATTTTCTTGCAAGGTATAAGACACATCATATTGTAACATTTGTGAATCTTGGGTTTCAACTTAATTCAGTTCTGTAACTTAAATTAGCTGATAAATCAAGCTGCTGGATCAGACCTTAACCTTGTGAATGTTACATAAGTTTCAAGTGTACAGTTCTGTAATACATCATCTATATATCACATTGTGTGTTCACCACCAAGAGTCAGTTCTCCTTCCATCACCATATATTAGATCCCATTTACCCTCATCTACCACCCCGTCCCCCTTACCCTCTGGTAACCTCTAAACTATTGTCTATATCTATGAGATTTTTGGTTTTTTTAAAAAAGAAATTTTATTGAGGAACAGTGTGTATTTCCAGGACTCATCAGCTCCAAGTCAAGTAGTTGTTTCAATCTAATTGCGGGGGACGCAGCCCACCATCCCATGTGGGAATTGAACTGGCAGCCTTGTTGTTAAGAGCACATGCTCTAACCAACTGAGCCATCTGGATGCCCACTGGAAGCTCAGCTCAAGTCGTTGTCTTCAATCTAGTTGTGGAGGGTGCAGCTCACAGACCCATGTGGGAATCGAACTGTCAACCTGGTTGTTCAGAGCATGCGTTCTAACCAACTGAGCCACCAAGCTGCCCCTGTCTATGAGTTTTTGTTTCTTAGTTTGTTTGTCTTATTCCTTTGTTGCTTTCAGTTTTAATACTTGTTTGAGAAAATGTAAGCTAATTGGATTTACAAGGCATGTACTTTAAATTATTCTTGCGTATAATGAACATTTACATAGTCCTTTCTGTTATGGGACTTTAAAATCATACCATTGTCAAATTTTGGTTCCCAACTGTATTTTTTTAGGAACCCCACAAGTTCCCTGGGAGGACTTGTATAGCTCTGCATGAGAACCTTTGGTGACACAGAAATGGGTGGGCAAGGCTGAACCCCTTTCCCTGGTACCCATCTCTCCCCGTAAAACCCAACAGCACTCCTGATTTCATCTATTTCAAATACTGAGCTACTGCCAATATAATATTTTATGTGCAAAAAGTGTTACACTACTTTAAAATGGTCAGAAACAATTAACATACTCTGCATAAAGTTCCTGTATTATTTTTTCTTACTATGCTGTTTGCGAGGTAATCATAACTTGCCACTACTCTGGTGCCTGCTATACTATTTAACTTATTTTAATTTATTCCATTTGGGCCTCAACAATTTTAATGTTTTTTTATATTTAATCATCTTCTATCTGCTTTCATTCATAAGCATCATCATAAATATCTGTCTATTCTCTGTTTCCCACAACCATCTGTCATTCTGCCTTTAACAAACTTATTTTGAGACTACAGCAATTCTTGTGATACCCTGGATAGTATTTTATTTGGTCCAATAGATTCAAATTTTAAAATATAATTATTTTCATAGTTAGCATTATATCTAGCTTTGTAAACACTCAAATTAAAATTTGCTTGGTTATATTTTATGACACCCATTGTTGCTTAGCATACAAATAATTATTCAAACAATGGAAATTCTTAAACTATCTAAATGCATACATCAATTAATGAGAGTAAACTAAGCTGAATATCAACATGTTCAGAATACACAAAATGGAATAAACTGAATTTTAACATTCTTGTATAACATGGCTAAATAAAATAAACAAGAATGGATGCTTAATCACTAAGAAGATGCAATGATATTAGATTGATACATATTTTGGGATACAAACATTAATCAGGATGAGACTTTCAATGAAATAATCCAATCATAATTTTAATCACATATTGTATATCCTGCTTCACTAATGATATCACTCGGATCATGTATTATGTAACTAAACACATAATATAAACACATGGTAATAATCCATTCATCTTTTACCTAATGGTCTCAATTAATTAAATCTGTCTTCTCATCAGGTAATCACTCAATTTCATTCCTGATTCCACATTCCAGATGCCAAGTCAAGTCAAATTATTATATAATTTGTGATAATTTATAGTCCTAAATCACATACAAATTAAATGACATGGTCTTAGCTCAGTTTCTCAAGTTGTGGGACATAAATCCAAGGGCTGAACTGAATTTTACATCACCACAGTGGCATGGATAAAAAGAACACAGGCCATTGTACCACCTAGTGTCCTTTCCTTTCTCCTATATCTTCAACTTTCCTCTGCTTAAAGGCTTTCTCTAAATGCTTTTTTAAAAATTAAGTTTATTGGGTGACATTGGTTAATAAAATTATATAGGTTTCAAGAGTACAATTCTATAACACATCATCTATGTATTGCATTGTGTGTTCACCACCCAAAGTCAAAGGCTTTCTCTAAATGCTTTAAAACAAGCTTAACTCTTGCATTTTACAAAACAAAGAACTTTCTTGACCCCATCCTTCCTATCTCTTTCCACCCCTTCCGGAACAGTTACCTTTACTGAGGGAGTTTTCTACTTACACTCTTTCTAACTCATCTTGCTTCTGTACTTCCCAGCCACCAAAACCACTCTCATCAATTTTGCTAATGACCAACTATATCCTAAATCTTACATTTTAGCTCCTATCTGACTGGAATCCTTTGCTGTATTTGAAACTTTGGGCACTTCTGTCAAATGCTTCTTTGTCTTGCTTTCTTATTACCACCACACTCAGGTTTTCCTCCCTTCTCTCTGAGCATTTCTTAGTGTCTTTGAACAGAATGTTTTAAAAAATTGTTTTTCTTGTAAAGAATCTTATTTATTTTTATTTTTGAAATTCACACATCTATAGCAGAAGAAACATGATTGGAACTTGCAGCTGGAAATGTGTCACTATTAACTGGAATTAATTAATTAATTGGAATCAATTAAACTAGAAGGACTATGATAAATTGACAGAGAATTAACAGTGTAACATAAGGCATGTGATCACATTGGGTCTGGGAAATAGGA
Organism: Hipposideros armiger; assembly: GCF_001890085.2. Taxonomy (NCBI): domain Eukaryota; kingdom Metazoa; phylum Chordata; class Mammalia; order Chiroptera; family Hipposideridae; genus Hipposideros; species Hipposideros armiger. Next base: position 744,051 of record NW_017731877.1, read on the forward strand.
CGAGAGCAAAACAGAAAAGAAAAAACGATTAAAACCCTTTAAATTATGTTTTTTTTTTAAAGATTTTTATTGGGGAATTGGGGGAAGGGGAACAGACAAGTTGCTGTCGTTTTTGTTCTTCAGTCTAGCTGTAGAGGACGTCGCTTCACTGGCCCAAGTTGGCACCATCATTGTGCTCTTCCCGGGTGAGGCCGATTAGTCACCGGCTTCTGGACGGCCACTCACTGTGGCTGCTGGCCACTTACGCTGGCTGCTGGCTACATACGGTAGCCCATGGCAACCCACTGCCACAGGGGCTGCAGCCTATGCCTTCGCTGGCGACTCACAGCAACCCAGGTCCAGGTTGAGCTGTTGTTCAGCATTTCAGCTGTGGAGTGCAGTGTCACTGGCCTTCATATGTGGGATCCAACCCGGGGCTCTCTGGCATCCCAAGCCAGTTCTTAACCATCGCGCCACTCGGCTGGCCCTTTAAATTATCTTTTATGCTGTTCAATTTGTATATGATGTGTAGGACACATTTGTCTAAGAGTTGCCATTTTCTGAGCTAAGATAATAGGACTTATGATACAAGAGGTATCACCAATCTGACACCCTAGATCTAGAGAATATGAGTTTGTCCTTCAAAAATTTTTTTCAATTGAATATGAATGCTTTATTTTGGAGTATGCGCTCCTCAGTAAGCTACAAGCCCAACCACTTCCATTACTATTACTATGTCACTTCAGGTAATTATGTTAATAGTCCAGCCTTGTCATTATTGGAATTTGGATGAGTAAGCTATCCATTTTCAACATAAACATAAATGCTTCTTGGTTTGGGCAAACAGTACTATGCAGTATAATAGATGTTGGTATTTCTTCCATATTCGTAGAAAGAATGCACTGCAAAAAAAGGTAGTTAAGACTACCATTCATTATTTCATTCAATAAATGTTTAATACTGTCTAGTTTATTTCAGTCATTGTGTTAAACATTTTTAATAAAATACAGCTAATATAGTATTTCCACTGAGAAGAGGTTCACACTCTAGTGGGTAAGACAGATATATAAATTGATACTTCAAGAGAGTGAATGTGATAAGGAATAGGTACGGGGAATAAGAAGGCACAAGGCAGTACTTAACTCAGCCCAGAAGACATGGGGTAGGATGACTGAAGAAATGATACCTATCTGTGGAGGTTAGGTTTGAAGACTCATGATTAAAGACATAGGAACCACCACATGGGTTATTATAGTAGGCCAAGAAAAAGATAATAAAAGAGTAAGTTAGAGCAGAGGTGGTAGGCATAAAGCATAGAGGTCGTATCTGGGAAATATTTAGGAGTCAATTAGGTAGAATCTAATATACTCTTAGGTAAAGAGAATGAGGAGGAAGGAGGATGAGGAAGAGGATAGGTTGAGGATGACTTTTGGTTCTAATCTCAAATGAATGAGTAAATAGTAGTGGTATCATATTGGATGATGGCTTGGATAGGCTGGAAATATTTTGCTTGAACACTATGAAAGAAGAGCAATTTTACATCAGAAACAATGGATTCCTTTCTGAATGTGTTGAGTTTGAAGTTATCAGATTTCTAGTAGGTAGTTGCATATAAAAATATGAGATTAAGCTAAAGAATGGATTAAATATACAGATATTGAAGGAAGTGGGTGTCAGAGTCAGTATGAGAATTTTCAGTAAGAATGTGTGGTGAAACTTTAGTCTGAGGATAGAACTATGGAAAACAATTTATTTCAAGATTATAGCAAATATTATTAGTGTATTAAGAGAATTCGCAGATGAAAGTAGAATTTTTCAATGAAAAGTCAAAAGTTAAAATGTTATAGAAAATAGTTTTCAAAATTTTATTTGAGGATTTATTTTTAGAGATCCATGAGTTGTCAGTGAGACTTTGTAAAGTTGCTGTTAACATTTTAATGGTTATTTAAATGTAATGTAAGCATATGCTGGATCATCTAGATGACCTTTTTGTAAAAGATATATGCATTGGGATCTCAGTGTCTGCATTTCTATTTCTGACTAAAATTACATTTAGATTACCACAGGGACAAATGATATCTAGAAATGTTAGGCAAACAAATATATGCCAATTGCTTGAACATACATAGTGGTAGCAAGATAAAATCATTATATGGAATCTGGTTATTTAGGTACTGAAAAGAAAAAAGAAAAAAATCTTTCACCAAAACATTCAAAACTCTTTTCCCTTTGCAAAAAAATGTACTATAGAGATTCTGTCATTGTACATATCAACTTCTAAGAGATAATAGCAATATGAATAATAGTAAATTCCCAGTAATACATTTTCAAGTTCATGATTCCACCAACATTTGGATTAGATACCAATAAAATGTGGTTTTCACTATTGACGTAGTTAAATGTATCTTCAAAGAAATATGACTCTACAGAGTATGATATATACCATATATATAATATATGTATATATTATATATATATATATATAGATATATACACAAACACACACACAAACACGTGCGTACATGCACGTGAAAGTTCAGACAATTAAGTTCATGGACTTCCCACTGTGGACTTACACGGTGGAAAGTTCATGAACTTAATTGTCTCTTTATGGAGGGGCTAGAAGAAATTTGAGCATGTTTTTAGGTTGAAGGAATGTATCCAGTAGAGAAGAAGATAAGGGGTACTAGTTCAGTAAGTTCACTCAGAGAGAGTGTATGGGGTCAAGGAAAGATATAAGGTTGGCTTTAAATGAGATGTACAGATGTGTGAAAGGTACCTCATTCCAGAGATTTCATAGATCAAAAGATTATATAAGGTGTGTGTGGACTGATAGTTTCCTAGCTGCACTTTATAGGAGGCAAGGTTGTAGCAGTGAGATTTGATGACGGTGTTTGAAAGTGGTACAAATTTCAAATAGTTGCAGGGGGTAATAGAGGCAACTAAGAACACTTAAAATAGCTTACAAACTCCACAATGATAAGGAACCATTCCTATTTTATTCACAACTGTATCTAACATAACACATGTAACAGAATACCTGATTCATGGTATGTGCTCTGTAAAAACTTATTGAATGAATGATGGTGGGGTCCAAGATGATGGATTGGGTAAATGCTATGCCTACTGCATCCCAGGAAGACACCAAAATTACAAATAAATTACAGAACAATCAACCTCAAGAATCATCTGAATACTAGATGAACAGAACCTCTATAACCAAGAATATAAAGAAGAGGCCACATCGAGGCTGATAGGAGGGGTGGAGATGCAAAAAGAGCTGACCCCAAATCCACAGACAGTGATTGAACACAGGGAGGAACACCTCAGTAGCAGAGGTCTCCCTGGAAGAGGGAGGGGTCCCAGCCCCAGCCCAGGAATCCTGTGCCAGGAAGAGGATTTCCCACAATATCTGGTAGTGAAAATCAGCGAAGACTGTCTGCCCATCCTGGTGAGAAACAAGTTGTCTGGAAACCCAGACACCCTCTTAAAGGGCCTGCACACAGACTCACTCACTCGCAAACACTCACCTGGTCCTTGGTGGAGGGGCAGCAACTCAAGAGACACCAGAAACATATGAGGAAAGACTAAGTTGTGTGGCTTTGTGGTAAAGCTGGAGGGACAGCAGCCATTATCCCTGTGTGGAGCCTGCCTTAAGTTGCCTAGCGCAGGGTGCCAGTTTTTCTATGTTGAACCCTCCCACAAAGGGCCAAATCTAAGACCCCATTGTTCTGGTAAAGATCCACACGTGCACACCACCTGGGTACCTGCACCTGCACAGTTAGTACTGCATTACTGGGGCACTCTGGGCTACTGAATGGCCAGCCCCGACCCACAATCATGGTCACATTGTACAGCAGCAGATGGCCTGCTGCTGCCTGGGGAAACTTCTGGTTGTGAGCAGTGAGCTACAACTTGCACTGCAGCCTCTCTTAGGCAGCTCTCTGGGATTTGGGAATCCGAAGCAAGCAGTGGCTGGCTGCAGTATTCTCAAGGCATTTTGCAAAGTGGTGACAGGCCAGGCACTGGAACAAGAACTGAATCTGCATTAACCTTATAAAGACCACTGGTCATGCCTAGAAACTCTCTGGGACCCCACCCAGCCCAGCTAGTGCTGCGTTGCTGAAGGTACTCTGAACACTAGGTCTATCAGTCTGGCCCACATACCTAAGGAGAACTTTCAGTGGCTGAGCCTTACAGGAAGCCAGCAGGTGGTAACAAGCCTAGAGGGTCCCAGGCCTTTTGCTAAGCTGCTCCAGGCCCAATACTGGTGGCAGTCAGACTCAGTTCACAAGACCATCCCGCAGGCCTTCAGATCCAGCACAAGCAACAGCCATCCACATATAGTTTTGTTGCTTCTACTGTGTAGCCATGGGACGGTCACAGGCAAGGCAGAAATGTACCAGTATGGGAGTCCTTCCAAAGAGACACCAGAAACAACACATCCATAGGTCAGCTTCAGACAATACCAGAGCTACATGGTAAGTCCCACAGGTATCACACCCAAAGTGTGGTCTCAGCAGGCACAAAAGCCCATGAGGGTGAGGGCTCAGCCCCCACACAGCAGCTCATACACTGTGGGTGTAGCCAATCCTCACAGTCAGTCAGTCTGGGAGTCAATCCCACCCACTGATGGGCCAAAAGCAATCAAGTCTCAACTACAACAGGAGAACACAAACAACAACTTAAGGGACACTCGTGGAACACATACACAGGAGACCAGGGAGACTGTGCCCTTGGACTACAGAGGACACATACTACATAAGGCCACCCAGCAAAAATTGAGAGTCATAGGTGATCTACTTAATACAGAGAAGCACACACAGAGGCAGCTGGAATGAGGAAACAAAGAAACATGTCCTAAATAAAAGAACAGGAAGAACCTCCAGAAATATAACTAAATGAAATGGAGGCAACCAACAACGTACCAGAGTCAGAGTTCAAAACACTAGTTATGAGAATGCTTTAGAACGTAGTGGGAACTTCAAAAAAGAGATAGTAAGCCTAAAGAATGATATAGAAATCATAAAAAAACCCAGAAATAATACAATAATTGAAATAAAGAATACACTAGAAGGAATCAACAGCAGATTAGATAAAACAGAGAAATGAATCAGCAATTTGGAAGACAATGTAGCAGAAAGCACCAAATTGCAACAACAACAAAAAAAGAATTAAAAAAAAAAGCAAGGATAGTGTAAGGTACTTGTTAAACAACATCAAGTGGAAAACACTGGCATCATAGAAGTAACAGGAGGAGAAGAGAGAAAGCAAGGGACTGAGAACCTATTTGAGAAAATAATGATTGAAAACTTCCCTAACCTGTGAAAAAAAAAAGAAAAAGAAATACAAGCCCAGGAAGTGCAGAGAGTCCCAAACAAGATAAAACCAAACAGGCCCACAACAAGACACATCATAATTAAAATGAGGAAGATAAAAGGCAAAAAGAGAATCCTATAAGCAGCAAGACAAAGACAACTAGTTACTTACAAGGGAGCTCCCATAAGACTATCAGATTTTTTTACAGGAATTTTGCAGGCCAGAAGAGAGTGACAGAAAATATCCAAACTGATACAAAACAAGGGCCTACAACCAAGATTACTCAGCAAGGCTATCATTTAAAATAGAAGGAGAAATAAAGAGCTTCCCAGACTACAAAAAGCTAAAGGAATTTATTACCACCAAGCTACTAGTACAAGAAATGTTAAAAGGATTTCTTTAAGCAGAAGAAAGGAGAATACAAACAAAAAATCCTATGAAAATAAAAAATATGAATAATAAAATGGCAATAACTATGTACCTATCAATAATCACTTTAAATGTAAATGGATTAAATGCTCCACTCAAAAGTCATAGGGTAGCTGAATGGATAAGAAAAAAAGACCCATGTATATACTGTCTGCAAGACACCAACCTCAGTGGGTCAAAAGACACATTGAATGAAAGTAAAGGGATGGAAAAAGATACTTTACACAAATGGAAATGAAAAAGAAAAATCTGGGGTAGCAATACTTGTAATGGAAAAAATAAACTTTAGAACAAAGACTATAATAAGAGACAAAGAAGGACATTACATAATAATAAAGGGATCAATCCAACAAAAGGATATCACCCTAGTAAACATTTATGCACCCAACAGAGGAGCATCTAAATGTATATAACAGATATTGACTGACATCAAGGCAGAGATCAACAGTAACACAATCACAGCAGGGCCTTTAACATCACACTGACACCAATAGACAGATCTTCCCAACAGAAAATCAACACAGAAACAGTGGCCTTAAATGACACACTAGACCAGATGGACTTAATTGATATTTTTTTAGCATTTCACCTCATAGCAGTGGAATATGCATTCATTACAGGTGCACATGGAACATTTTCCAAGATAGACCATATGTTAAGCTACAAAACAAGTCTCAGTAAAATTAAGAAGACTGAAATCATTGCAATCATTTTCTCTGACCACAATGATATGAAATTAGAAATCAATTACAAGGAAAAAAACTGAAGAACACACAAACACATGGAAGCTAAATAACATGCTACTAAACAATGAATGGGTCAACAATGAGATCAAGGGAGAAATCAAAAGATACCTTGAGACAAGTGAAAACACAATGACCCAAAATCTCTGGGACACAATGAAAGCAGTCCTTAGAGGGAAATTTAGAGCAAAGCATACCTCAAGAACCAAGAAAAATCTCCAATAAATAGCGTAACTAGGGCCGGCCGAGTGGCGCGATGGTTAAGAACTGGCTTGGGATGCCAGAGGACCCCGGTTCGGATCCCACATATGAGGGCCACTGACACTGCCCTCTGCAGCTAAGATGCTGAACAACAGCTCTACCTGGAGCTGGGCTGCTGTGAGTCGCCGGCAATGGCATAGGCTGCAGCCCCTGTGGCAGTGGGTTGCCATGGGCTACCGTATGTAGCCAGCAGCCAGCGTGAGCGGCCAGCAGCTGCAGTGAGCGACCGCCCAGAAGCCGGTGACTGATCTGCCTCGCCCGGGAAGAGCGCAATGATGGTGCCAACTTGGGCCAGTGAAGCAACGTCCTCCACAACTAGACTGAAGAACAAAACGACAGCAACTTGTCTGTTCCCCTTCCCCCAGTTCCCCAGCGCTGTTCCCATTCCCCCAATTCCTCAATAAAAATCTTAAAAAAAAAAATAGTGTAACTAACTTAAGGTTACCAAAAAAACCAAAACCAAAACAAAACAGCAAACAAAGCCCAAAGGGAGTACAAAAAAGGAAATAATAAAGATCAGTGTGGTGGTAATCAAAATAGAGCCTAAAAAAAAATACAAAAAAATCAATGAAACCAAGAGCTTGTTTTTTGAAAAGATAAACACACTTGACAAGCCTTTAACCAGACTTATCAAGGAAAAAAGGGAGAGGACCCAAATAAATAAAATCGGAAATGAAAGAGAAGAAGTGACAACAGATAGCACAAAAATACAAAAAAAAAATTAAGAAAATTCTATGAGCAATTATATGCCAACAATTGGACAATCTGGAAGATATGAATAAATTCCAGAAGCATACAATCTTCCAAGGCTGAGACAAGAAGAAACAGAAAATCTGAGCAGACTGATTAGGCCCAACAAAATTGAATCAGTAATCTACAAACTCCCAACAAATAAAAGTCCTGGACTAGATGGCCTCACAGATGAATTTTACCAAACATTCAAAAAAGAATTAATACCTATTCTCCTCAAACCATTCCAAAAATTACAAAAAAAGGGAAAGCTCCCAAGCTCAGTTTTTGAGGTCATTGTTACCCTTATCCCAAAACCAGACGAAGACATTACAAAAAAAGATAACTATAGGCTGATATCCCTAATAAGCATAGATGCAAAATTCCTCAACAAAATATTAGCAAACTGAATTCAGCTATACATTAAAAAGATCATACACCACAATTAAATGGGATTCATTCTTGATATCCAAGGTTGGTTTAATATTTGCAAGTAAATTAACATTATACAACACATTAATGAAATGAAAATTTAAAATCATAGGGTCATTTCAATAGATGCAGAAAAAGCATTTGACAAAATCCAGCATCCATTTATCATAATATCTCTCAGCAAAGTGGGAATACAGGGATCATATCTCAACATAATAAAGGCCATATGTGACAAATCCACAGCAAATATCATGCTCAATGGGGAAAAGCTAAAAGCATTCTCCTTGAGATAAGGAACAAAACAAGGATGCCCACTTTCACCACTTTTATTTAACATAGTTCTGGAAGTCTTCACCACAGCAATCAGACAAGAAAAATTATCCAAATAGGAAAGGAAGAAGTAAAACTCTCATTATTTGCAGGTGACATGATACTATATACAGAGAACCCCAAAGATTCCATCAAAAAGCTATTAGAACTGATAAATTAATTTAGTAAAGTAGCAGGATACAAAATTAATATAAAAATCAGTTGCAGTTTTATAAAACAAAAACAGACTTCAGAAAGAGAAATTAAGAAAACAATCCCATTTACAATTGCATAAAAAAAATAAATGAAATACTTTGTAATAAATTTAACCAAGGAAGTAAAAGACGTGTGCCCAAACAATCTATAGTTTCAATGCAATTCCTATCAAAATATCAATGGCACTTTTCACATAACTAGAACAAATAATCCTAAAATTTATATGGAACCATAAAAGACCCAGAATAGCCACGGCAATCCTGAGAAAGAACAATGCTGAAGTTATCATGCTACCTGATCTCAAATTATACTACAAGACCGTAGTAATCAAAACAGCATGGTATTGGTATAAGAATAGACACCTAGATCAATGGAACAGAATAGACAGCCCAGAAATAAATCTGTCCATATATGGTCATTTATTCTATGACAAAAGAAGCAAGAATTTACACTGAGGTAAAGAAAGTGTATTCAATAAATGAGGCTCGGAAAACTGGACAGATATACACAAGAAAATGAGAGGTTTTTAGTTTATATACAAGAATAAACTAAAAATGGATTAAAGACTTACATGTAAACCTTGAAACCATAAAAATCTTGGAAGAAAACATAAGCAGCAAACTCTCAGAAATTACCTATAGTAGTATTTTTACTTATATGTCTCCTCTGGCAAGGAAAACAAAAGAAAACTAAACAAATGGGACTACATCAAATTAAAAACTTTAACACAGCAAAGAAAACCATCAATGAAACGAAAAGAAATCCTACTGAATGGGAGAAGATATTCACCAATGTTACATCTATAAGGGTTTTATATCCAAAATTTGTAAAGAACTCATACAACTTTACACCAGAAAAACTAAGCAATCCAATTAAAAATAGGCAGACAATCTGAATAGCCATTTCTCCAAAGAGGACATACAGATGGCCAATAGACATATGAAAAGATGCTCAACATCACTAATCATCAGAGAAATACAAATAGAAACCACAATGAGATACCACCTCACTCCTGTCAGAATGGCTATCATCAACAAATTAACAAACTACAAGTGTTGGTGAGGATGTGGAGAAAAGGGAACCCTTGTGCACTGTTTGTGCAATTGCAAATTGGTGCAGCCACTATGGAAAACTGTATGGAGGTTACTCAAAAATTAAAAAATAAAACTACCTTATTACCTAGCAATTCCACCTGTCAGTATTTATCCAAAGAAATCCAAAACACTAATTTGAAAACACATATGCACCCCTATGTTTACTGCAGTGTTATTCCCAATAGCCAATATATGGAAACAACTGAAATGCCCACCAATAGAAGATTAGATAAAAAAATTGTGGTACATTTATACAATGAAGTATTACTTTGCCATAAAAAGTATAAAATCTTACTATTTCTGACAACATGGATGGACCTAGAGGGCATCACACTAATTGAAATGTCAGATGGAGAAAGAAATACCTTATGATCTTACTTATATATTGAATCTAAAGAACAGAATAAATGAATTAACAAAACAGTAATAGACTCAGATTCAGAGAACAATCTGTTAGTTGCTAGATGGGAGGGGCTTTGAGGGGATGGGTGAAAAAGGTGAAGGGATTAGCAAGTACAAGTAGGCAGTCACAAAATAGAGGATGTGAAATACAGTATGGGGAATATAGTCAATAATGTTGTAAAGACTATATAGGGTGTCAGATGGATACTAGACTAGTCAGGGGGATCACTTCATAAGTTACATAAATGCTTACCCACTTTGCTGTACACCTGAAACTAATATAAAATAATATTGAATGTCAACTATAACCAAATATATATATATATATATATATATATATATATATATATATATATATGTGGGATGTAAAGTACAGCATAGGGAATATAGTCAATAGTATTATAATAGCTATGTATGGTATCAGATGGGTAGTAGACTTGTTGGGGTTATCACTTTGTGATGTGTGTAAATGTCTAATCATTATGTTGTTTTGTACACCTGAAACTAATAATAAAAACAACTTATTGAGTGAATGACAAAACAAAATAAATGATCTAATAAATATTGACAAAAGGCAAGATCTGATTACATGAATTGAAACTGGCAGAAATTTAGAAATTCATGATTTTCTTCAGGCACAGCATAAAGATGGTGGCTGGAGGGAGTGATTACATTAGAGTTTACGACTTTCCTTCTTGAAACACACTCTTCTCTTGGCTTATTCAACAGGACACTTTTGTGAGTTTCCTCTTGTCTGAGTGCTTATTCCCAGTTTCCTTGCTTGCATCTTCATGTCTGACCAATTGTTAAGTTATGAAATAGCATTTCTTCTTCTTCTATACTTTCTTCAGATAATTTCACCTATTTCTATGACTTTAAATATCATCCACATGCCAGTCCTTCCCTAATTAATACCTTCAGTTTTGTCTTTCCTATGAGCTTCAGACTCAAAGATATGCTTTATTCAACATCTCCCTTTTGTTCTCTATTCAGCACCTAAAACCTAGCTGAGCAAAAACAGGGCCCTTCATTTTTCTTCCAGAACCTGTTTTCTGTTTTCCCTCATCTGAATAAAAATCATGACCATCTACAAAAATATTCCTGATTCTTATCTTCCTTCTCTTTCTACATTGAGGTCATGAGCAAATCTTGATGGTTTTATCTACAAAATATCATAAACATATCTAAATCTACTCACTCCTCTATGTCTCCACTACTCCACCATTATCTTGCCCAGTCTTTTACAAGTCTCCTCACTATACTTTTTACTTCTGGTTTTCTTCCTCCCCAATTACTCTCCACTCCTCCAAAATGCAAATCATCTCTACTTAAAATTCCAGTGGCTTTTCATCATATTTAGAGTCATAGTCATATGGCCTAAGAAGCTCTAAAATTTTTTTCTTTACTAAACTCATCTACTATTGTCCTCTCACTCGGTAAACTCAGCCAAATACTCCCTTTTTCTGCTATTTACACCCATCTCCTTAGTCCTCTTTAGAGCCTTCGCGCCTTCTCTCCTGATATTCCATGGCTGAATTCTCACTGTTCTGTCTCAGCACAAATGCCATCTCCTCAGAGAGCCTCTCCCTGACTCCTCTATGGAATGAGACTCCCACAGCTCCAGCCACTCTCTACCACATGATCCTGATTTATTTTCTGCATAGCCGTTACCACTATATGAAATTATGGTATTTATTTGATTGCTTATTTATCTCTTCATTCCAGGATAAAATGAGTTCCACAAGAGGAGGGAATTAGGGTACCTTGATCACTGATGTCCCCTCAGGCTCTAAAATTGGCATTTGGAAAGTGCTTAATTAATATTTGTTGAAATCATGGTTTCTGGTAAAAAAAAATTGGAGACTTAAATAACTGGCTAAAAGCCACAAAAATCTACTTTCAGGTTGCTAAGTTGACTCTGGCAGTTAAAAGTTTTCATTTCCACCCAAAGTGTAGGCAATTTACTTTTGATTTCTATATGCATTCTTCCTCCCCTTTCAACTGTGCACCAAATCACCATTAGTGTTTAATTAAAGCTTAGTTTCTGGGGGCCGGCCGAGTGGCGCGATGGTTAAGAACTCACTTGGGATGCCAGAGGGCCCCGGTTCGGATCCCACATATGAGGGCCAGTGACACTGCCCTCCACAGCTAAGATGCTGAACAACAGTTCAACCTGGAGCTGGGCTGCCATGAGTCGCCGGCGACGGCGTGGGCTGCAGTCCCTGTGGCAGTGCATTGCCATGGGCTACCGTGTGTGGCCAGCAGCCAGCGTGAGCGGCCAGCAGCCGCAGTGAGCGGCCGTCCAGAAGCCAGCGACTGATCTGCCTCGCCAGAGAAGAGTGCAATGATGGTGCCAACTTGGGCCAGTGAAGCAATGTCCTTCACAACTAGATTGAAGAACAAAACGACAACAACTTGTCTATTCCCCAGCACTGTTCCCATCCCCCCAATTCCCCAATAAAAAAAATCTTAAAAAAAAAAAAAAGCTTAGTTTCTGGAAATTGCCAGCTATTTTCACATAGAAATTTAATGATTCTTTATAAGAAAACCAAATATAATCATAACTATGTATTAATTTGTTTTAACAATTTAAAATTCAGGTAATAAGACAATCTCCTCCTTTATACTTGACAAAAAACATGTACATGTTATGTTTTTATCAGAGTGCTATTATATGGTCATTTTTATACATTTAATTTTCACAGAATATGATGAAGCTCTGAGTTTATCTGGCAGTACAGAGGTTGAAGCTGCATGTGGAAGGCTACTAATTCCAGGTCTTGCAGCCTCAGCCAGCCTCCCACTGCAGTACCCCTGGTCCAAGACTGTCCCAGTTATTGTTTTCTATCCTGTATTTCTACCTGTTAGTTTTTAGAACCCTGTCATTTATCTTTCTTCTAAAAGAAATTTTATCACTGATCTAGACTTGAAAAATAATTTCTCTTAAAACACTAACAGCTTATTTGAAATCTTTACAAAGTCAGGAAGTATTAGTTAAGCATCTTCCTTCTTTCTCTGATTATTTGAAGCTAAAAGGATGAGCTCCTCATGTTCTGATTTGAAAAGGCTCAATCAAATGGTGGATAGGACATGCTGGGCCCAGAATTCATTAATTTATGCCCTTAAGGCATTATCATAAGTTATTAATATGTAAAAGCTAATTTTCTTAGACTTCTAAAAGGTGGTTAGCTACAGTACATAAAGTTACTGAAGCTAATCACCATAAATTACAAGTTGAAATGCAAATTACACAAAAATATTTCACTTTAATTATATCACAATTAAGTACTTTTGCTTCCTCAGATGTCTTCTCGGAAGATGCTTCTGGACAATGCCATCAAAGAGCTCAGTGAGATGTAATCATGGGCGGCCCTGCACAGCCTTGCACATGCTTCCCTTCAGTTTTATGACATCTCAGCTAGAAAACACATTTCAATTCTAAATTAAACTAATTGAGAGCTCAGTAAAAATATACAGGCTTGTTTGCACATTTCTTTCCAGAGTCAGGCCATCATAATGGAAACACATGGCTCATTTTGCTTCCAAGGCCTATAAAAGAACAAGCAGAAGGCTATTTGCAATACTCAGCACGAGAAGCAAAATTCCATTCAGTGTGAAGTTGGCTTCCTTGGCAGTAATTTGGATGCTGCAAAGATCATATCACTCTTTTATACTACTAATATATAACCATAAGGATGCCAACAAGTGAGCCTTTAGAAGGAAGGAAGGTAAGAAGAGAGGAAGAAACCAATTCTAAAAAAGCACCTAAATCATAACAGGTGTGTGTTTGATCCTTGTCAACTTCAAATCATCAAGAACAGTGCAGAGGGAAAGGCACCAAGTGATTTACTATTTAGCATTCAAGGATTTAGAATATATTTTTATCTTTAATTGGCTCCTTACTGTAAACATTCGATTCATCATCTATATTTTATATACTACATAACTGAGTCACATAATTGCAGTAGGATTCTTTTTATGCTAGAGAAACACTTTTTCAAGGCCTAAATAATATGTTGAAAGCTTTTCTTCATCAGAGGAGACACAGCTGTCTTCCTGAAAAGCATTTAAATACATCATGAAAGTGAATAACATCAATTAAAAATGGAACAAAATAATATTTGGCAGATATTTCAGTGGGTTTTAGAAACAACTGTTCTCATGAATATTAGGCTTCCTGAATATAACTGAAGTGTCATCACTCATTTTGGATTCAGAATTTGTGACATTTGTTTAATGTCTGTCTGTACTACCAGATAAAACTGTGATCGTGAGGACTCTGACTGCTTTAATCATCATTTTTTTTCTTCCAGCAGCCAGCATAATGCTTGGCACATAGTTGGTGGTCAATAAATATTTGTTAAATAAATAATGGAATGAACAGAGGCAAAGAAGGGGTCATGCATGAAAGGTATTTGAGATTTGTGAAGATACTTGGCCTAACTAATGTTTTGAATGGAACAAGCAGCCATTTGAAGCAAATCTAACATGTACAATTGTGTTTTCACAAAAGATAATCATGCTTCATTTATTTAAGATGACACTTAAATGCTCTAATGCCATGTCCTGAGTGTGAGGGAGCCATCCAGGCAGCTAGTTGGGAAAGGGAAAGGCAAGAAAACTTAACAATTATTAAATACCTACTGTGTGTCAGTTTCTGTAATAGTTATTTTATACTCCTTATCTCATTTAAACTTCACGACAGCCCTACAAGGTAGGTATTATTCTCCTTTTTATTTTTCTTTTTTAAAAATGAAATTTGGTTAAGTTATGCAACCTGTACAAGTTTAAGTGGGGGAAGAGCAATTGTTAGCCCAAGTCTGAATCCAAAGTTCATGCTCATTCCACTCTACCACTTGAAAAGAAAATCACTGCTTAAGCACTTCTTCCATCCTGCTGCACTGAAGAGATTTTGGCCATTATTCCTTTATTGCTACTGGAAGAGGCACTGTAAGCATACTTACACTTCATGGAAACAGAAGCAGTTCTTAAAGGATTATGGAAAATGAGTTTCTTGTTAAAAAGCCACTTCTTAAAGCAAACCAAGTTTTAGCTGTCAACTTAAAAAGGACAAACACATATACGATAACTCAGACAAATAAGATTGCAGTATTCAAGGTTTCTTTCTTTTCCTTTTTTTCTTTTGTTCCATTTTCTTTTTTAGGAGGGCGGGGTAGTATTGTGCCCTCTAAAACACATTGCACAAAATCCTTAAAGAGAATTTACAGGTAACCATGGTGAGATGGAAATGCTAAACATTTGCATTGTTTAGTTCCTTCATATATAAAAACAGAATCTAAAAGATTTTTCCCATTCTAGACTATAATAGAACCAGAGGTCAGATGTTAATAAAGATCATAAAATGGCTGGTTTAATTGTGTGGTGCTATATTATTTTGTCTATATTCAAATTTCAAGAACAATTGTCATACATCTGGGCTGTACATTAGGAAGGAAACCAAAAATAGAAGTAAAGAGCTTTGTCAAAGTTTTAATTTTAAACATTTTGAATTCTCAGAACCATTACCAGAGTTTTTATAGTTAAACTCTGATTTTTAAAGCCCTTTACATCTTTCTTTTAAATTATTAAGATATTATAGAAAAAACTGGTGTCTAATAAAAATGCTATTTCATTTCCTATGATATTAAACCATGATTCATTATTCAAAGAATGCTATTACTAATTTGCTGTGGCTGCATCTGTGTGTGTGTGTGTGTCTGAATATATATATATATATATTTGTGTGTTTGTGTGAGGAAAACAGAAAAAGTTTTCCAGTTTTGGACAATTATAATAGAATACGCCTTGGTATAATAATCTCTAGAGTCACAATCCTACATAAGCATTAAAACTTCAAGTATAGGGCCGGCCGAGTGGCTCAGTTGGTTAAGAGCTCGCTCAAGAGTGCAAGCTCTGCACAACAGCGGTTCGAGTCCTGGCCCAAGCTGAGCTGCCACTGAGCTGCCAAAGGGTAGCAGGATGGCTCAGCTAAAAACAAAAAATCAAAACAAAAACTTCAAGTATAAATTCCCTTGCCTTAACACAAAGATAGTATTTTTTCTAACTTTTTTAGAATAGTTAAAATCCCTTATGATAAAAAAATTAGACTTCATATATGTACATCTACTTCTTAGCAGATAAAATGAAGAGAAGTTTATGCATTCTATTCAAAGGAAAACATATTATGCAATATAAAGTTGTATTATGTAGAGAAAGTAATTTATGTCAAATGTTGAAGACATCAATAGACATGTATACTCTACCATATACATGTATACTATACCAGGGAGATTCTAAAAATTTCCTAAACAATTTGATCATTTGGCATACTTTGAAAGAATGGATTTCAGAAATTATAATAACTTTAAGATTTACAGTTTTCTGAATAATCATGAACATTTTAAATACTATCGTTTTCTTTAGAGAAATGTCTCTTCATATACTCTGCCCATTTTTTAATTGTGTTGTTTGTTTTTTTTTGGTGTTGAGTTGAATGAGTGTTTTATAAATTTTGGATATTAACCCTTTATCAGATATCTCATTACAAATATCTTCTCCCATTCCATAGGCTTCCTTTTTGTTTTATTGATGGTTTCCTTTGTTGTGAAAAAACTTTTAAGTTTGATGTAGTCCCATAGTCATGGCTGTGGAGTAGAGTGTGGGAGTGGAGTCAATGGAATTGTAATAGATAAGTATGGTATCAGGGGTGGGAGGGCAGTGGATGGGGGTTGTTACTTTGTGAGGGGTGAAAAGGATAACTATTGCATTGTTCTGTACACATGAAGCTAATAGTAATTAAAAAAAGAATACTTGAAATAAACTCAACATAATAAAATAAATAAATACTATCATTTTCTAACATATGCAACTATTTTTATTTTTTTATTTTTTAGAGAGGTATAGAATTAATGACTGTTCTTTCATTACGGCTCTTTAGCCACCTGATTATTCACCTTACATTAACTTCCTCTAAATCAAGACTGCAAAATCCAATCCCACAGGGGCTAGACAGGGAATGTGGATGGGCAAAACAGGCCAAGGGAAAGGTGGTGACATAAGCAATGAACTTGAGAGTACATGTCCACCTAAAAGGCATAGCCAGTCTCATCTCTAGGTAATTATTGCCAAGAGGAATTAATGGCCTGGTGTAACTGGGAATTCTGAATTTTCAACAGAGTCTTTAAATATGAATAGTTGTGAGTATTCTGTTCATTTTTAAATATTGGCCACCAATTAAAGCATTATTTATTTTAGGGTAGGTCAAGACAAACTGTATTTGTGGGTGGCATATTGCCTAGAACAGAGTTTTCTGGAAGTATTTCTGCTGTCTGTTCATTTAAGTTTGACACTGTATTGCCAAGCTAAATTTTCAGTGCTCATTTTAACATGATGCTCTTAAATTTGAGCTGTTTATTGTCAGTATTAAAAGCTATGTATAAGTATTTAAGTATGTGTCTATTTAGTGCCAAGGAGAAAATATCTTTTCTGCAATTTGAAATTTTTTTACTATCTCCTTTTATGCGGGGGGGGGGAGTGAATCCCAAAGATATGAAGTCATTTGCCCAAGACTTTTAAACACTGACAAAGTGAAACAGACATCCTTAGTTTAGACAAAAAAGTAGGGATTAAAAAGCCCATTCAAATGAGGGGAACAATTCAACAACAAGATCCTACCTATAAATTATATTTGTTTAAAATTTATAGAGTGTATTATTTGCTACTGGTAGGGCAGGGTGAAGATCTGTGAGCAAGGAAAGTATACACTATTGTGTGTCCTGGTATTATTTAAACTATAATTCATGAAATTGTTGAGCTTAGAGAATATGATAGGTACTTCTATAGATTTTCATTATGGGGCTGAGCACATTTTAATTACTCAAATGTTTAATCAGTAGTGCTCCATGCTATAAAGCTGTTCTCCTTTTTCTTCTGCTGATTAAGACAAATGAGTTCTTATGTCTTCACTTATAGGCCGACACACTTAGAAGCCATGGTCCACTAGAGTGAGTCTTTAGGCAGAGTATTGTTTCTACAACTTGATTTTTCTTTTATTTTTGACTTAATGCTCACAGATGTCATGGGATAAAGTGTCTAAGGATTTAATCTAAAAAGCTAATTATTTTAAATAATGTTTTGTGTTTAAGGTACTTATATATTAATTCAGCACATAGTTTCTGATTTGCATATTAAGTTTTAGGTACTCTGTTAGAGATTGAGGCAATAAAGATAAGTAAATATATTCCTTAATTTTAAGAATATGCAAAATGAGAACTTTATGTGAGTGCATTTAATTTCATCAGGGCTAGAATATTCATTTCAACAATATTGAGCATCTACTCTGAGTTAGGAAATGTGCTAGATGCTGGGGGGCATCCCAGTAAAGAATTCATATGTGATTCTTACTGTTACATTGAAAAAAGTGATTACAAGTGGAATAGTGCCAATAAAAGGAGAGAGGAGTAGGATGCTATAAGGATGTATATTTAATCTAAGTGTTAACTAGGCACATGCCAGTCACAAAGCGGGGAAACACTTTTTCAGATATAGCAATTGAATATTGCAAACAGCTATAAAGAAATTGAAGAAAGACTATTTTGTTTGGTGCCTAAAGAGGGAGAGGATATAGTGAATAATATGGCTGAAGTGGAAGTACATAGCCAGGTCTTGGAGAACAGTATAAGAACAATGTGGATATTTGGACTTCATCCTAAGGGCAATAGGAAGCCACTTTCCTGTTCTGAGGCAGGAGAGTGAAATAATTTGATTTGTGGCATTAGAATGCTAGCTGCTGTATGAAAAATTAATTAAACAGGGCTAGTAATGGATCCTGAGAAACTTGATATCAGTATTGTAGTAGTCCAGGCAAAAACTGTTGAGGCGCCAGCCGAGTGGCGCGTAGGTTAAGAGCTGGCTTGGGACACCAGCTCTGAGCAGCAGGGCCCCGGTTTGGATCTCACATGAGGGCCAGTGACACTGCCCTCTACAGTTAAAATGGTGAACAACAGCTCAACTTGGAGCTGGGCTGCTGTGAGTCGCCAGCGACGGCGTAGGCTGTAGCCCCTGTTACAGTGGGTTGCCATGGGCTACCATGAGTGGCTGGCAGCCAGCGTGAGTGGCCAGCAGCTGGTGTGAGCTGCCAAGAGCCGCCATGAGTGGCCGGCGACCGACTGCCTCACCCAGGAAGAGCGCAATGATGGTGCCAACTTGGGCCAGTGAAGCAACGTCCTCCACAACTAGACTGAAGAACAAAAGGACAGCAACT
>NW_017731877.1:764180-789095 GCF_001890085.2 Hipposideros armiger
GGTATGAAACATAAGATATAAAGAGGATGTTTATGTGTGGGCTACACCATTTGAATATGCAGACACATCAAATGAGATAATGAATGTGAAAGCAATGTGCAAATTGTAAAGTACTATGCAGTTAATAAGAGTGTAATAGATGTTAGTGTTTTTCTGTCTTTTTTCTTTTCCTTTTTTTTTTTCTTTGCTGCCTGATAACTGAAATGCTTCCTTTGTTTAGGGAATTCACAACTTCATGAATCTTGGAGCATGAAAATGCCAGATACTGTTTTCCCAGCCTCTTTGGAAACTAAGTTGTGGGTTCTTATGCCAGGTATCAACTTATTTCCTTCAGCTCCAAACCTACTTTTTTTTTTTGGTGATACCAGTACTGGATCCTACTTTGTGATACTGGAGCTGGATCCTCTGAACATTCTCCCATTTTCTTTTGCCAGCTGGTGGGATGTGAGGCATTCTCAGCAGAGGGCAATAGAGTTAACCTAGAAAGTGATCTTAGCAGGCAGACATTTCCTTTGGAGTTTGGTCCTCCATTCTGCTTCATGCATACAGGAACCTAGTAGCTTCCTCTGAGGAGCCCCAGCAGCACCTCCAGGCCACACTCTCCCCACCAGAGGTTTCCAAGCATCTCCACCCCACCACAGCCCTCCAGCAACCCAAGCTGGTTCTATAAACCTGTACACCCTCCACACAGCATCAGCTTCGAATGCTTCTGGAGATCTGCTTCTGTTGATTCACACCCTCCATTCAACAGATCTACTCTGGCCATTTCTAGAAACCAGCACCAGCCTGTGACCTCTGGCAAGTTTCTTTGCCACCTCCAGGCTGCAATTTCCTATGGTAGCTACACTCTCTATGAAGAGGTCTGAATTTCAACCTTGGCAGGGAACCCTCTCCTAGTCTTTAATTCCTACTGCTCACCCTTAGCTATTCTTTTGCACTTGCTCATTCTGGAAACCTTAGAGTCCTCTTGTACGCCTTTGAGTATTTAACATTCCCCTGCTAGTGATTCTTTACATTAACTCCCCATGTTCCCACATATAAATTGTATGGTTTCTGACTCATGATTAGGCTCTAACTGTTACAGCTCATGATCCAGATTCTGCCAATCCAAGCAGGTGTTAATGAGATGCATAAGTAGCCACCACAGGACAGCTTTAGTGGTGGCAGTTAGGGTTTAGTCCTAATGAGTTCCTGGTGCAAGAGACTGTATGCCATGTGCAGGACTGAAATAAACAATGACAATGCCATGCATATCCTCACTGCACCATTTTGCGGCCAATTTGAACAATGCTCACATCTTTTTGTCTTATATCTAGTTAACCAGTCCTCCTGGCAATTCTGGGCCTACTTGGTAACTTTTTAATAAATTATTTTCAGACTTGAGAAAGGTGGAATTAGTTTCTGTTGTTTCCTACTAAAACACTGTTAAAAATAACTAATATTTATTGAGTGATTAAATAGTTCAGGCAGTGTTCTAACTACTCTATACATATTCTCACATTTAATCCTCATACAAATCCTATAAAGTATTGATTATCCACATTTTACAAATGAGGAAACTAAAGCTCAGAGAGAAAAGATTTGTCCAAGCTCACAGAACTAATTAGGAAAGTGGTAGTCCAATATAGACATTGATTTATAAATCTAGTGCTCTTAATTGCACCTACAGACATTCTCTTTATTATTTTTGTGACAATAATGTGATCAAACAGTTTTATTTTTCCCCAACAACATAGGGATTATATTGACTGTCAAGTTAGAAAAATCTACTTTTGTATCATTAGTATTCAGATCCAGAGTTCAAATTTTATTGAGCTTTGGGGCCAAACTGAGTCAACTACTATATTTTGCTGCATATAATGTGCACTTTTTTGCCCAAATTTGTGAGGGAAAAATAAAGATGTGCATTATACATGGGTAGTGCTAATTCTGTATTTATATAAATGTTTTTAATTCTTTTATTGGTGCTTATGAGTTAGAAGTGTAACTCTAGAAATCAATAACGATATCATATGCAAAATAATACTCTAGAATATGATAATCAGTTTTGTTGAATTTATGATGAACTTGCAACAACAAAAAGAGTTCTTGGCCTTCTGTGATGCATAAATATCACAAATTTGTTACTGGTACATAAAATTTCTTATATCTTGTGTCTGTTCTTGTGTTTTGTAATTATTTGTTGCATAAAAGTTCTTGTACCATAATATGTTAAAAAATAAATTCTAAAATTAATTTATAATACAATAAAAAAGTACCTAAATTTAAACAAATAAAAACTGAAATTAAAAAAATTAAAACATGTTTTTCACAGAACATTTGGGCCAAAAATGCAGGTGCGCATTATACATGAGAGCCAAAATACAGTATTTCCCTGGTCATCTTTTTCTAATTATTTTCTATTTTATAGTTCCATGAAAAACTGATATATTTGGAAAGTCTGATTGAGATAATTATTAGTCCTCTATCCAGTGAATGGTTTATTGGGTTGTTGGAAAAGTCATGATGTATTTTGTCTATGTTTTTCAACGGTCGTTTATTTATAAAAAACAAACATCAATCAATGATATATTGCCCATTTTCTTCAATAACCTTTTGCCATCTTTCAGTGAGCTTCATAATTCCTTGTTCATAGAAGGACTTGTCTTTATCTGCAAAAAACTGAACAAGTGCTGATTTACAGCCTCATTTGAATTGAATGGTATACCACGCAAGGTGTTTTGAAGAGAGTGAAACAAATGGAAGTCTGACAGTGCAAGGTCAGGCAAGTATGGTGGGTGTGGCAACACATCCCATCCAAGCTCCAATAGTTTTTGACGGGTGATCAAATTTGTGTGTGGTCTCACATTGTCGCAATGGAACACACTCCTTTACAATTAACAAGCTCTGGACATTTCTGGATGATGGATTCATTCAAACTGTCTAATTGCCGACAGTAAACATTCAAATTGATTGGTTCCTTGGTAGGAGCTCGAAAAAACACATCTTTAAAATCCCACCACACTGAGAACATAACCTTCCTCTGATGAATGTCTGCTTTTGTTGTCATTTGAGGTGAATCATCACGTCAGGACCAAGACCATTTGTGCAGCACACTGTTGTCAACAATCCACTTCTCATCACCAATTATCAGTCGCTTCAAAAAAGGATTGTTTTCCTCACGTTTAATGAGCATATTACAGATGTTTATATGTGCTGTCAAATGAACTTCTTTGAGTTCATGCAGAACCCAAATATCGAGCTTGCTTTTATATGCTAGCTTCTTCAGGCGGTCATGAATGATTGTATGATAGATGTTCGATGTTTCTGCAATCTCTCGTGTTGTGTAACATGGGTTTGACTTAATCAATGCCTTTATTTTGTCATCATCAACCTCGGTGGACCTCCCTGACTGAGAAGCATTATTGAGATCAAAATCACCAGCACAGAATTTTGTGAACCATTGTTGGCACTGACGTTCTTGTAGAGCATTGTCACGGTAAACTTTATGCAACTTTTCACAAGCTTGATGCGTGTTCTTCCCTTTATGGAAGTAAAACAGTAAAATATGGCAAATACACAGTTTGGTCTTCCATCTTTAACTTGTTGTAAAATCTCCAAAACTCAACCAAATCGCTCAATTTTTTTTAGACTGAAGGTAGAACTGTCAGCTGTCAAATGACATAGCAATAACATGGATGCAAATGACTCTAGTACTTCCAAAAATGGACAAGCTCTATCTGTTGCAAACATGAATCATGACTTTTCTGACAACCCAATAGATTAGGGAGGAGGAGAGACTTGGTTTAAGGTTAAGGGAAATAAGGTTAGTAGAGAGTAAGAATATTATATTTTGCCTTCATCATAGTCCAAATAATTTTCCTTCTTTGAATATACACATCCTACCTCTCTAAATTTGTTCTTGGAACATCATCTAATTAACTTACTGTAAATGCTGATTAATCATTATTTTTCATTAGATCTGTTGATATCTTTTATTCTTGAAAAATTGTAAATTTTTTTTTATTTTGAAAGTGTAATGATGTAATTCAGTAAGTCATTCTTTAAAGATATTAGTTCAAAAGACATCTGAAGGTACCTAAATGCTCAATCTCTGGACGATTTTAGAAAAAGACATGATTTAAACGATTTAAAGAGCCCATTACACTAAGCTACATTTTTTAAAATGCATAATTTGATTAAATTGACATTTAAATGTCAAGTACTTTTCCAGCATTTCCTGTCTCATGATTGCTCACTGCTGAGATATTTGTGTGTAATTAGGAGGATTTTCTCTCCCTCTTTCTCTTTTAATCAGTCTATCCCTTCAACCATAGTCATTGACAGATTCTAATGTCCAGTTGTTTTCTCCCTGCAAGTGAATTGTGGGGTCACTACAACTGAGCTGTTCTATCTTTAAAAGTTTTAATATTTAATTAAGCAAAAATCATTCAAAAGAAGAAATTTTCATTTCAATAAGTTGATTTATAGACATGACAAATTCGAAGTGTGTGATTATAATATTAGTTTGGCAGTAATATGATTTCATTATAAAAATGCTTTGATAATGTAAATTTGGTTGAAAAGTTTAAATTCTTAAATATTTAATTAAATTCTCACTTTTTCATATGTGTAATTCAATGGACATGTATGGTTATGACATAGTAATAAAAAATATAGTGTATATGGCTATGGCTAAATTAAAATATAATTGACAGGAATTACATATTAAATGATAGAATTTTAACCTGTGAAATTAGAGAAGGTTTAAAAGAAATAATAGTCAATATTGGTAAAGGGATGATGAGATAGAAACTTGTGTATACTGCTAATAGAAATATAAATTTGTATAACTTGTAAGGAGCACAATATGTGAATACCTATAAAGAGTCTTAAAAAGCTTGCTTATCAAATAGTTTCTGGGAAACAATCCTAAAAGACTATTACACAAAATTATCTCATTGCGATAATACAGCAGTAGAGGGAAATTGAAAACTACATAATTTGCCAATATTGAAAGATTTCATGGTTGAATATGCAATATGATTTCAAATTAGTAAAGAGAGTAGAACAATGCCAAGATATCAACAAAAGTTGTTTTGAGAGACAAATAAATGAAATTTTAATATATTCTTTTATACTTTCCAATTTATATCAACTTTACTGTAATTGATACTCATTATCTTTGTAACTAAGAAAAAATGAGCTTTATTTTGAATGCCGGAAGATAAGGACTGGTTCTTCCACCAAGAGTAAACAATCTTTGAGCTCAAGACCAAGGCTGTTCCCACCATTTCTACTTCAGTGTATCTTGGGCTATGTAAGCTCTCCATGTCCAATATTGATGATTGGGAGGATGAGATTTAGCCTGCTGTGGGAATAGCTGAAGACAAAAGTTCCAGGCAGAAGGGAGAAAAATATAAAGGTTAGGATTAATAATTGCACAAGTAATTTGTGCAATTACTTATTTAATTAAGGTTTTCTTTTCTATTTGGTTATAAGCCCCGCTGAGGTGGGACCCTCTGCAGAAATCTATCTGTGGCACTTTGCACAGTGCTCTGCACTGTAAATAAATATTTGTAGAATCAATGGAAGAAATCTAATTACAGAATATTCCTTAACGTTTCTGTTTGAGTCCTTGTTCATAGATTATTTTTGTAAACAACAAAACACATGTTCCTAAATGTTATGTTGAGAATAGGAATTAAACTATATCAGTCCTTGAATGTGTTTATTTCCCCAACCAGTTTGTGAGAATGGAAGAGGTGAAAGAGAAATAAAAATCTAGGCAGAATGGAACAGGAGGGGAAAGGGGGCATTCTTGGTTGTTAGGTGCTCCTCAGAAAATAAATCTAAATGACCAACAGAAGAACTGTAATTTTCTCCCTTTTTAAAACTGTTTTAGTTTCAGTAGTGATCTGTCCCTAAAATGGTTATTTTTGTAATGAACCTCAAGAGGTCCCTTAATTAACAAAGAAGTTGACCTATTTGCAAAAAGCCCCTAAACACAGGGCGCAAATCACAGTGTTATCAGCTAAATGAAAAGTAAGGAGCAGGCCCCAATTCCAGAAACAGGGATCTGATCTCAAGAAGAAGGACCCAAACCACACAGTACTGTCTGTGGAAATGTGTTCTTCAAGTCAAACTGGCCCATTCATGCTGAATTTTGGGAACCAGCATTTGTCTCTCTTTGAAACTTTGGCGAAAGCCTGGAGGCTATTGAGTACTGAATAGTTCCTATCTAGGTGATCTCCAAATATACTTTATTCCTGATATCCCTAGAGAGTTTGTGACAATATTCCAAAAGAGCAGCCAATAGTTCTGTAGCCCAAATCTGTGATGTTATGCAATCCTGCAGTATCTCTGTGACATGACAGGTTGGGGATTTTTCTACCCAACCCTTCTGTACACTTCTCAGAAATATGGATAGCCACTTGACAGTATAGGAATCAAGACATATGTTAACACATTAGTTTAAAACATAAAGGGGGACCTTGTAAATAAAGGGAGTCAAGCAATTTGGCTGTAAGTCAAGACCAGCCCACTTTATACTCTGCTTGATTTTAATGACAGTGTAACTGTGCTCTTTAGACATGGACACATTTTGTTTACACATTCTTTATTTTCACCAAGACATATGCCTTTTAAAATTTTTTTTAAAAACCTAATATCCTTGGCCTTACATTTTCTTTTCTCATGTTGGATATAATCATAGGTATAAGAAATATTTATATTTGCTTTTTACATCCACTTTATAAGAAAAACACAGTTCAAGAAAGATGAAAGGTGGCACCAGGCTCTTGGAAAGTGTTTGGCTGACTGAGGCCATTTGATGCTACTCTGCTCTGACCTATGGTTGCTATGCAGATGTATAGGCCCAGCCATGCTGCAGCTTAAAATGTTCTGGGATAATCCAGAAACTTGGAATTTTATGAGCAAACTCACAATTTAAAAATATTAGCCCATCATTAAAAAAATATTTTATTGTTGGTTAATGAAATTACTACTCTGGGGATCAAATTTGCCACATTGACACAATTTTGTACCTTCGCTGTAGAAAATCACAAGAGGTTCTTTTCACAGATGAAGGTGAAAATATTTTGCAACTCATTAAAGAATAAAGTACAGGGGATTATCCCTTGGTGAGGGGGTGTAAATGTCTAAATATTATGTTGTTTTTTACACCTGAAACTAATAAAAAAAAAGAATAAAATACAATAGTTAGTACTGGTTATGAGGACACTTAGGATAAAACGACCTGAATAAAAGACTTATTAGAAGATTGTTATACAAATGTGAGCAAATGCAATTTTAAAGGATGTGAGTTGCTGTGAAAAATATACTATAGAACAAGAAACCCTCCACATTTATAATTTCAATAACATTGTTTGGAATAACATCCATACAAAGCTAGGTGTTTTTTGTTTTCCTTTTCTCCCATCAATGACTTTCTCCCTCCCACTTAGGCAAAACCAATCTGAGTCACTTGTAAAGAAAAAGTGAAATTACTTTATAGTATACATTTACAGCCCTTTACTCAGGTACCTCAAGAAGAAAAGCCCAAGAGTGATGAGGACATTCTCATTAGTTTTTAGAATAAACTGCTCATACTGTCTTAAGTGCCTATTAAGTATGTGCCTGCTGTACACTGTGCTATGTCCTGAGGACTACATCAAGTCGGTTCCTGCTATAAAATGATTCATTATTATATATGCATTCTTGCCTGCTCAGAATTCTCCAATGACCTGTTTCTGATATTTACAAAACTGAAAAACATACACATATGCAAAAAAAGATTGCTAGTTTGGTGAGAGGTATGTCTACCACGGATCAGGAATCTTAACCTCCCATAACATAGTGGCTCATGGGAACACTCCAAAGTTACCTAAATCATTCTGATATTTCCAAATGCCGATCACAATCCTCAACGGCAAATACGAGTGACAGAAAAAGTGGAGAATTCTATTGAGTCATCTCTGTTCTTTTTGTGAAAACTAGAACTCTTTGTAGCACTTTCTAAATTTACAATTTAAAAATAGAATGCATGACTAGGTATCAATACCTGAAGAGGTTCAGCTTGTCTGTTCTAGCAGTCAATGCCATATAAACTGTCATCAGTCAAATTCCTTTTAAGTTAAAAAAAGACTCCAAAAAAGGATTTCTGGTCAAGATGGCAGAGTGGGTAAACTCTGTGTTTACCTCCTTTCACAAGCACATCAAAATTACAACTAAACTACAGAACAATCATCAGGCAATTGAAAATCACCTGAAGTACTATAACTAAGGAATACAGGCGAAGCCACCTCAAGACTACTGGAAGGGGCGAAGACATGGAATGGACTGGTTCCACATTTGCGTGTGACCATTAAAAACCAGGAGGCGTATCTAGTCTGCAGAGGTTCCCCTGGAGGAGTGAAGGGTCCCAGTCCCATACCAGTCTTCCCAGTTCAGGATCTCAGTGCCCAGAAGAGAGGTCCCCACAACCTGGCTGTGAAAACCAGTGGAGATTGTGGCTGAGTGAGACAAAGGGCAGCTGGAGTCCCAGTGGATCTTCTTAAAGTGTCTGGATGCAGACTTACTCACTGATAGACTCACTCACTCTGAGCTCCAGCACTTGGGCAGCAGCTGGAAAGTTGCCAGGGACATACAGAGAGGAACAGAATTGTCTGGCTAAGGGTGAGAGTTGGAGAAGCAGCTTTCTCTGAGACAGAAGTGCTGGCAGAAGCCGTTATTTCTTTGTTGAGCCCTTCTCTTGTCTCCCACCTCTGCCCAGTGTGCAGATGCAGGTAGCCACCATACTTGAGTCTCCATCAACCTTACTAACACTGTTTGCCCTGCCTTGGTGATTCCCCGAAATGACATCCCACCCAACTCTTGGGTACACCCAACCCACTTCCAGTGGCTTTTCCATACAAAAGGCCTGTCTTGGTTCATGCTGTAGGCTTTCCTAAAATCTCTCAAAGTTTCACGAAAACCAAACATGCAGCATCTGGCCTCAGGATGGCCCATATCTAATGCCGAGAAACCCAAGCCTGGCACTAGTGGTTTGACATTTTCTAGACACCTCCAATCCCAGCATGGGTGGCTGCCATTTGCTGATTGTTTTGTGGCTTATGCCAGATGGCCCCCGGCAGGGCACAAGCTGCAGCTGAAGTTGGCCAGAAACAACACATCTGTTGGCCAACTTCAGAACACACCAGAGCATGACACAACCATCTCCAAAAACCACACACCCAAAGAGCAAATGCAGCAGGCACCGGAGTCCTGCTAAAGTGAATCCTGCTCTTTAGGGTCAGCCCCTGCACAACAGCTGTTCCATTGTAGTCATGGCCAGTCCTCATAGCCAATCAGCCTGAGGGTAAACCCCTCCCACTGATGTGCATACAGCAATCAAGGTTCAACTACAACAGAAGGGCACACACAACCCACACAAAGGACACACCTGTAGCACCTGGCTCAGGTGACCAGGGAGAGTGGGCTACTGGGCCCCACAGGACACCTACTACATAGGGCCACTCAAGAAGACCAGGAGACATAGCAGCCATTCTTAATACATAGAAACAAGCACAGGGAGGCAATCAAAATGGGGAGAAAAAGAAACATTCCCAAAGTAAAGAACAGAACAAAACTCCAGAAATAGAATAAAATAAAATGGTGATAAGTAATCTACCAGACACGGAGTTCAAAACTGATTATAGGGATGCTCAGTGAACTTAGGGGAAGGGTAGATGAACTCAGTGAGAACTTTAACAAAAAGATAGAAAACATAAAAATGGAGATAGAAAATATAAAAAAGAACCAGTCAGAAATAAAGAATACAATAACTGATATAAAGAATACATTACAGGGAATCAACAGTAGATTAGAAGAAGCAGAAGACTGAATCAGCAATTTACAAGTTAAGGTAGCAGAAAACACACAATTAGAACAGCAAAAAAAGAAAAAAAGAATCCAAACAAATGAGGATAGTTTAAGGGGCCTGTGGGGCAACATCAAACATGTGCAAGCACATAGTGGAAAGTCCACTAACTTAACTGTCCAACCTCATACCATGATTCACATCATTGGGGCACCAGAAGAAAAAGAGAGAGAGAGAGCAAAATATTGAAAATCTATTTGAAGAAATAATGACAGAAAACTTCTCTAACCTGGCCCAGGAAGTGCAGACAGTACCAAACAGGATGAACCCAAAGAGGCCCACATCAGGAAACGTAATTAAAATGCCAAAGCTTAACACAAAGAAAGAATCCTAAAAGCAGCAAGAGAAAAGCAGTTTGTTATCTATAAGGAAACTCCCATAAGACTGTCATCTGATTTCTCAACAGAAACTTTGTAGGCCAGAAGGGATTGGCAGGAAATATTCAAAGTGATGAAAAGCAAGGAGCTATAACCAAGATTACTCTACTCAGCAAAGCTAGCATTTAGAATCAAAGGAGAGATAAAGAGTTTCTCAGTCTGAAAAAGCTAGAGTTCATCAACACCAAATCAGTATTAGAAGAAATGTTAGAGGTACTTTTTTTTAAAAAAAAAGAAGAAAATAAATAAAAAATAGGAATAATAAAATAGCGATAGCTACGTATCTATCAACAATTATTTTCAATGTAAATGTGTTAAATGCTTTAATCAAAAGACACAGGGTGGCTGAATAGAAAAGAAAACAAGACCCTTACGCATGCTGTCTGCTAGAGACTAACTTCAGATCAATAGATACACACAGATTGAAAGTAAAGTGGTGAAAAAAGGCATTTCATGAAAATAGAAACAACAACAAGAAAAGCTTGGGTAGCAAGACTTATATCAGAGAAAATAGACTTTAAAACAAAAGCTATAAAAAGAGATAAAGAAAGACCCAATAATTCCACTTCTAGGTATCTATCCAAAGAAACCCAAAACACTGCTTCGAAGGGACATGTTCTTTGCAGCATTATTTACAATAGACAAGATATGGAGGCAATCTTGGTGTCCAGATGAATGGATAAAGAAGCGGTGGTACATATTTACAATGAAATGTTAGTCATAAAAAAGAATAAACTCTTGCCATCTGCAACAACAAGGATGGATCTAGAGAGGGTATTTTGCTGAGTGGAGTAAGTCAGATAGAGAAAGACAAATGCCATATGACTTCTCTCATATGTGGAATCTAAAGAACAAAATAAATTAACAAACAAAACAAACAAACTGATAGATACAGAGAACATTTTGATGGTTTCCAGATGGGAGGGGTTTGGGGGTAGGTGAAAAGGGGAAGAGATTAATAAGTACAAATTGGTAGTTAGAAAATAGTCATGGGAATGTAAAGTATAGAATGGGGAATATAGTCATCAATATTGTAATAACTATGTATGGTGCCAGGTGGGTACTTGATTTATCAGGGTGATCACTTTGTTAGTTATATAGATGTCTAATTGTTATGTTGTACATGTGAAACTAATATAATATTGTATGTCAACTATAATTGAAAAATAAAACAATTATTTAAAAAAGACTCAGAAAGTAAACCCTTCAGATCGAGAGAGAGAGAGAGAGAGAGAGAGAGAGAGAGAGAGAGAGAGAGAGACAGAGAGACAGAGACAGAGAGAGATCAACTTTTTAAGAATAGACACTGTCAATGTCTCAATTAAGGAACTCTAAAGACATACCTATGATGTAAATTCATTCATGTGTAACTCCTTACCTGGTGTCCTTTTGCTGGTTCCAAACTCCTAAGTAGGCAGCTAATTGAAATTGACAAGAATTATGCTCTAAGAGCTTCAGCAAGCACAAATCTTTTCCATTTCAATAACCTGGTAGCTGAAAGGAATTAAGTGCCAACAGAACAATGGAATAGAGAGGCAGGTATGCATTACATCTCCTTCCATCAGCACCCAAGTTAACAGTAAACTTGGGCCCCCATGTTAGCTCCTTTTAAGAGGCACTAGTTAACTAGGTAAAGAAATAACCACTACCACCAAAACAAACAAAGAAAAAGACACCTCATTGCAACCTTGAATATGCACATGACTTGGTAAGAAAATAATCAATTCTATTTTATGTGGCTTATCTTTTCAATTCTCTGTTGTCAAGCTTGTTTTATAAATTGCTTCTCATCATAGTAAAAAAAGTATGCAAAAGATTTTTTTTAAAGAAAGGGGTGTCTACACATTTTTAAATTGATAATCCCTCAAAGAGACAAATGTGTTATTTCTGAAGATATCTATGACTATGAATAATACACTTTATCATATCACAACCAGTGACATCATCCACACTTCCTCTAAAGGATAATGATAATGACAGTTAATATTTGCATTACATCATATTTCTTAAAAAGACATGGTTGCATGTGTTAGGTAATTGCTCCATCTGCAGTGGACTGAACAGTTTCCTTATTCTTTTTATTCATGTGTTATCATGGTTCAGCAATAGTTTTCTGCTATTATTTATGTTGGCTTCAAAATCTTTGAAATCTTTTTCACCATACTCAAACATCCATCTGCACATCCATCCATCTATCCAATCAACCAAATTTGTTATATTTGCTTTATGCAAAACATTACAACAACTGACTTGGGAGAGAGATTGTGCTTATGGTACTATAAGATCGGTACTTCTGCCTGGAGTATCATACAAGGTACAGTATTCTATGAATTATACAATGGATCCAATCACAACCTTATAAGTAATTGCATTAGTGAAATCTTGGCAAAGCTCAATTGATTTGTCCCTTAGTCAGTGCTACACATGTGTATACTTGTGTAATGACACTGAATTTGGTACACAGGTTTCATAGGTACTATCACCTTTAAATATTTTAAGACTACCTTTATACTTTTCATATTTTGGGTATATATTTGGTGTAAATCATAGTACTTAACTTTGATTTTGATTATACTGGGTTGTTGGAAAAGTCATGACGCATCTTTGCAACAAAAAACATAGAAAAATACATCAAGGCTTTCCAACAACCTAATAGTACAGTTAACCAATGATCCATTTCTTTTTTTAGGAGAACAATGCCTGCACTTGAATATCTTAGTTTGATTTCATTATTATATCTCCTCTTTGTTGTCAGTCTTAGGGAGATGGCTTGCTAGTAGGAAAAATATATTATCATTGGCATTTGTATTCTCTCACCCAGGATGTACTCTCTTCCTTTTCAAGAAAAGAAACTAATTTGTAATGATGTCTTTTTAGCAATTGGAAACATGTTGTTGAATTAATTAAAGAGAGTCTCTCTCCTCTCTCTCTCTCTCTCTCTCTCTCTCTCTCTCTCTCTCTCTCTTTGCATTTTTTAAAAAGATATTTACTGAAATGTAGATAATGTACAATATTATATTAGTTTCAGGTGTACACCATAGTTATTCAACGTTTATATACCTAAAGAAGTGATCGCCATGATAAAACTAGCACTCATTTGACACTGTACCATGCTATCACAATATTATTAACTATATTCCCTATGCTGTACATTACATCCCCATGACTCAGTTGTTTTATACCTGGAAATCTGAAGCTCTTACAACTCTTCACCTTTTACCCCCTTTTAAAATTTTCAATTACAGTTGACATTCAATATTATTTTATATTAATTCCAGGTGTACAGCCTGGTGCTTAGACATTTATATAATTTAAGAAGTGATCCCATTGGGGCCAGCCGAGTGTCTCAGTTGATTAACAGTTGGTTAGGGAGAGACATCTCTGAGCAGCAGGGCTGCCAGTTCAGTTCCCACATGGGCCAGTGATGCTGCACCCTCTACAGCTAAGAGGTGAACAACAGCTCGACCTGGAGCTGGGCTGCCATGAGCCGCCATGAGTGGCCATCCAATGGTCGGCGACCAACTGCCTCAGCCAGGAAGAGCGCAATGATCATAATACCAACATTGGCCAGTGAAGTGGCATACTCCACAACTAGAATGAAGAACAAAAGGACAGCAACTTGTCTGTTCCCCTCCACCAATTCCCCAATAAAATCTTAAAAAAAAAAAGTGATCCCGCTAGTCTGTCACCCTGATAAATCTAGTAGTACCCATCTGATGCCATAGTTATTACAATATTATTGCCTATATTCCTTATGCTATATGCTATACCCTATACCTCCATGACTACTTCATAACAACCAACTCGTGCTTCTTAATCCCTTCCTTCTTTTCACCTACCTCAAACCCCCTCCTGTTGGGCAACCATCAAATTGTTCTCTGTATTTATGTGTTTGTTTGTTTGGGTTTTTAATTTTGTTCTTTAGATTCCACATAAAGCAAAATCACATTGCATAGATCTTTTTCTGCCTGACATTCTTTACATAGCAAAATACCCTTCAGGTCCATCCATGCTGCCACAGACGGCAAGAACCCATTCCCTTCCCTGGCCGAACAATATTCCACTATATAAATGTACCACCTCCTCTTTATCCACTCATCCATTGTCAGGCACCCAGGCTGCTTCCACATCTTGGCTTTTGTAAACAATGCTACAATGAACATAAGGATGCTCACATCCCCTCAAAGTAGCATTTTTGGTTTCTTCAGATAAATGCTCAGAAGTAGGATTAGTGGGTTCTATTTTGTCTCTTATTATAAAGTCTATTTTGTCTGACATAATTGTTTCCCCAGCTTTTTGTTGTTTCCATTTTCATGAAATACCTTTTTCTCACCCCTTTACCTTCAGTCTCACCCCTTTACTTGTGTCTTTCAATCTGAAGTGTCTCTTGAAGGCAGCGTATGTAAGGGTTTTGCTTTGCTCTTCATTCCTCCTCCTTCTTTTTTTTTTTTTTGTCTTAAAGAAGCCCCTCCAAGATTCCTTGTAATTTTGGTTTGGTGTTGATAAACTCCTTTAGCTTTTTTTTGTCTGGAAGCCCTTTATCTGTCCTTCAATTCTAAATGATAGCTTTGCTGGGTAATCTTGGTTGTAGGTCCTTGCTCTTCATCACTTCGAATATTTCCTGCCAATTCCTGCAAATTCCTGCAGAGTTTCTGTTGAGATATCAGCTAACAGTCTTATGGGAATTTCCTTGAGGTAACTAACTGCTTTTCTATTGCTGGTTTTAAAATGTATTCTTTGTCTTTAACTACTGGCATTTTAATTATGATGTGTCTTGAGTTCATCTTGTTTGGGATTCTGCATTTCTTGGGCTTATATATCTGTTTCTTTCACCAGGTTAGGGAAGTTTTCTGTCATTATTTCTTCAAATAGGTTTTCAATTCCTTGTTCTCTTTCTTCTCCTTCTAGTACCCCTATGATGTGAATGTTGGTAAGCTTGATGTTGTCCTAGAGGCCCCTTAGACTATCTTCAGTTTTTTTGTTTTTTTGGTTGGTTGGTTGTTTTTGTTTTTATTGGGGGGGATTATTTTTTATGTTCTGATTAGGTGTTTTCTGCTACCTTAACTTTTAAGTTGCTGATTAGATCCTTTTCTTCATCTAATCTGGTGTTGATTTCCTTTAATGTATTCTTTATTTCAGTTATTATATTCTTTACTTCTGACTGGTTCCTTTTTATGTTTTCTATCTCCATTTTTGTTTCCTATCTCTTTGTTGAAGTTCTCCCTGAGATCACTGAGCATCCTTAAATCAGTGTTTTGAACTCTGTGTCTGGTAATTTGAAAAACCAGACACAGATTGGTAATTTCTGTTTTGTTTAGGTCTTTTTCTGGAGCTTTGTTCTGTTCTTTTATTTGGGACATGATTCTTTGTCTTCTCATTTTGGCTGCCTTCCTGTGTTTGTTTCTATGTATTATGTAGGGCTGCTCTGTCTCCTAGTCTCAGTAGAGTGACCTAAAGTAGATTTCTTTTGGGGCCCAGTTTTGCACTCTCCCAGATCACTTGACCTGGGTGCTACAGGTTTGTCCCTTGTGTGGGTTATGTGTGTTCTCCTGTTGAGCCTTGGTTGCTGTTTGCACATCAATGGGAGGGGCTGACCCTCAGGCTGATTGGTTGTGAGGACTGGCCATGAATATAGTGGAAGAGCTGTTGTGCAGGGGCAGACCAGGATTCACTTTAGTAGGGCTCTGGTGCCTGCCCAATCTGCCCATTGGGTATTGTTCTTGGAGGCAGCCCACTGATGTTCTGGTTCATTCTGAAGTTGGGCACCTGGTGAGCCAGCCTGAGGACTCATAGGAGGGTACCTGTTGCAGGCCAAGTTCAGTCACTGCCTGTGCCTTGTCCAGGGCCACCTGGCCTGAGTCATAAAGCAATCCACAGATGCCTTCACCCACACTGGCCTGGGAGGTACCTTAAGAGGCCAAGCTGCATATCAAGGCCAGTTGCTGCTAGTGCCAGGCTTAGGGCTTCTCAGCCAGAGGTACAGGACATGCCATAGCCAGATGCAGTTTTTTTGCATTTTGTGATCCTTTGAAAGATTCTAGGACAGTCCACAGTATGAGCCATTGCAGGCCGTTTATGTGGAAAAGCCACAGGAAGCAGACTAGGTGTGCACCAAAGTTGGGCAGAGTGGGTTCTCAGGAAAAAAAGGCCAATGAGCAGTGTCAGCCAGGTTGATGGAAACTCAGATATGCAGCCACCTGTGTCTGCATGTCAGGAGAGGAGCAGGCTCAACAAAGAAATAATGGCTTCTGCCAGTTTCTCCATCTGAGAGAAAGCTGCTTCTTTAGTCTCTGTACTGAAACCAGAAAATTCTGTTCCTCCCTGTATGTCCCTGGTACCTTCGAGCTGCTGCCCCAGGGCTGGAGTTCAGAGCAAGTGAGTCCGTTAGCGAGTAAGTCCATGTGTGGCCCCTTTAAGAGGAATGCCTGGGAGTGCACCCACCCTCTTCTCACTTAGCCACAATCTCCATTGGTTTTCACAGCCAAAAGTTGTGGGGACGTCTCTTCCTGGTGCTGAAACCCTGTGCTGGGAAGCCTGGTGTGGGCCCGGTAGCACCCCCATTCCTCTGAAGAAGAGTTCTGCAGCCGAGATTGCCTTCCCAATTATTGATGGTCACACATGGGCGTGGGACCAACCCGTTCTATGTCACTGCCCCTCCTTCCAGTCTCGAGGTGGCTTCTTCTGTATGTCCTCAGTTGTAGGACTCAGTCCAGCTAGACTTCAGGTGATTTTCAATGATGGTTCTGAAGTTTAGTTGTAATTTTGATGTGGTTGTGAGAGGAGGTAAAAACTGTGTTTACCTCTTCCACTATCTTGACTGGATCTCAAAGAGTCTCTCTTATACAGAATCTTGCATTAGGAGAGAGTGAAGTTTAGCTTTAAAGGTTTATAATTAAGAGTGCTTGAAGATGGTAAATGGTGGAGTAGCTCAGTTAAGAGCAGAATTCCCACTTATATATTTTCTGTTTTTACCTTTTGTTAAGTAAATATGCTGTATTTAAAACATATTTAATTTTATAGTCACATAGAGAAATTACCTGTCCTGGGGCTTGCCATGGTCTGGCATAAAACAATTTTAAAAAGGTGGTTTCCCGGACTGAACAATTTGAAGTAGCATATCAGGAATTCTGAGCTCCTTTTCCTATTGTAGTGGTTTATTCTATGGGGTTAATAAAATGTCAACCTTATTTTCAAAATAAGGGGAAAATTATTTACTTGTCTTGGAAATTACACAGATTAATGAATAAATTATCATGGAGATTTGTCTAAAATAAACATCTATATAAAATGACTAATAAGAATTACAGAGAGTAGAGAAAAGCAGAGATTGAGAGTAAAGCAACTGCCTATCAAGTGGTAAAAAGGGGAAACAATTTGCTCTTCTGAAAGTAAGGCATCAAGGTAATTTACATTATAATGTAGTATTTTCTCTAGTTCAGTACTGAATTATAGTCCATCTGAGTGAATTTTTCAATCATTCCTCATTTTTACATAATTTTTGCCTTCTGCTACATACAGATATTTCTGCTGAGTTATAAAACTTTATAATGTGACATGCCTGGAGAAAGTGGTATTGACATTAAATACAAGTATTCTTTTCTGGGGATTGTTTCAGGGTACATTGATATACTGGTAAAAATGTACAGCCAGAATTATATATATATATATATATATATATATATATATATATATACCTGTGCAGTGAATATGTACAGTTCAGAGGTCTTTGAGAAACTGCCCACCAATCCACCAATCCATCACATTCTGTTATAGCACGGACATTTTACATTTTCAGTGACTACAATGATTTTAATTTGGGAGAGTAAATTTTCCAGTCTGTTTTAACCACTGTATGACTATTTAAAATTATTGAAATTAAGGAACTTTCGAATCTATTTATCAATAAAACCTCTGAAAGTCATTTGAAAAGTATACATTACCAAATGAACTATAGAAATAAGATTATTTTACTTTATTATGTAAACAGTAGTTTGTTTGTTTTTTTCAGTGTCTCTCTTCTTCGCTGCTGCTGAAATAGATATTTAATCATGCCTGAAATATGTTCCACAGTATAGAATGGTGTCCTGTCAATCTAGGATCTTTCAATAGACTCTGAAACTTTTAGTCTTGCATATGTGAAAAAAGAGATGTTGTAATGGATAAGAAATTTATAGAGAAATGATAATCATTGTCTAATAGAAAGATTATGCTTTTTATTATAACAGGCTATTTGCATTTTAAATTTATTATTTTGAATATTTGTGGCAGAGTCTACAAATGTCTCTTCTCTTCTTCTTCCTGGCATTCAGTTCCACCATATTTCTGGGCCTCACTTGCAGCTAGTTACTGGTGGCTGAGTGAATAAGTCCTTCCCAATGGAAATTGAGTGAAAATGATATGAGCCACTTTCGGTCTTGACACATTTCACCTCTCGTGGGTACTCTGTACTTTTTTTCCCCACCCAGTTGAAGGCAAATGACATGGATGCCAGCACCACAAGATGATAGGACCCTGGGTCCCCAAAGACGAAGTGGGGGTAAATCCCAACCCCAATGACTTGAAAGCTCACTGTACAGTTATAACTTCTCTGTTATTGATCCTTAAATATTTGGAGTTTTTTGTTACTGCTGCTTAGCCTATTCTAACTGGAATAGACTTATATTGAATACTTTATGCTTATTTAATATCCAAACACTACGCCATATTCTAAGATTTGGCTAAAATCCAGTATCTGTTGTGTAGCATTCTTTTTTGAATAGCGTTCTTTTTTGTGTAGCATTTTATTTTGATGTGAATGATTTATTTCTGTTTGGATTTCTTGTACTAATCAGTGGACTATTAATGAGAGTGAAATGCCTATCTGTAAGGTTCTTGGCCATCAAAAGAAAAATAGAAAAATAGACAGTTAAATATTTTTACTTCCAGAGGGTACAAAACATACCAGTTCACGGGTAGAGAAAAATTTTCTCTAGTATTAAATTCTAAAAGATGTTTCACACATGGAATGTCATATAGGGAAGTCAGTGATCTAATAGGAAAATGCCCTCAACAACTTGCCTACAGCAAACATAATTAACAGATGTAATAATATTGTAAGTTATAGCATCTTTTGATTATAACCATTGTCATAGTTGGCAGCTCTGCAAGGTGCCAAGGTAATATGTAGTAAATATGTAATTGCTAATTGCTGGTTTTTTGCCTCAATCCAGAGATAAGACTTACACTTACTGGGTTGTTGGAAAAGTCATGACACATTTTTGCAATGAAAAACATAGAAAAAATATGTCATGACTTTTCTGACAACCCAATATTTGATAGCACACTCTTTAGAAATTCTCCATAAAATATAATATCAGTGCACCAGATTTTTTCCATTGTGATTGTGATTGTTATCAAGGCTGACCTTGATGATAAGACGTTCTGAGTTGTTGGTTGATGAAGAATCCATACATTAGAGACTAGAAAAGCCAACAATTTGACTGTTATTCTTTTGTGGACAATAGGGGAACCCAATCTAGACTCTACTAATAGAAGGTTCTCAAGACACCTGTTGAAACAGCCATAATACATGCCCCCTCCCCAACACACACATAGATTTCTGGGTCTACTCCAATTTAAAGCCTAAAACTTGCTTAAGACCAAAGAGTTATTTTGTATAGTATAATTGTATGACATTTCTAAAGCAGATGTTATCATCACAGTTCAATAAAAATCTGCACTAACATGTCTAGTTTGAGCAATATAGGTTCTTGGTGTATCTGATTAAAATAAGTTTTTAGAAATACATCCTTTAAGATGGGTTTACTAGATATGAATGAATCACATTTTGTAAGATAATTGATGTTATTTTATAATAAATTATACTAGTCTTATGTCTGATAATATTTAGGTACCAGGATCAACTGTTAATTGAGGTCACTACTAATTTGTGGCAGGAAGACCATATCATTATTGTACCATGAGGACTTGTCTACCTATTCATTGTAAGGGAAGTAGTCAACCAGGTTATCTAAAAGTGGTCTCAGATCATTAAAATATTAAGAAATTGAATGCAGCCTAATATTATGACACGTATTCTCCACTAAGACCTGACTAAAATCCAGTATCTTCTGTGCAACATTCTATCATCCTTTTATCTTGATGTGAATGATCTCTTTCTGATTGGATTTCTTGTGCTAATCAGTTAACTATTATTAATGAGAGACTAATTGTTGACATAATTTCTTTTATATAAAATAGCACCAATAACTTTGAGTCTCATATGTTAATTTGGTTTCTATTGATTTGTTAAAATGTAAAGTATTTTCCAATTAATTTTTGTAATTCTTAGCTTAAAAATTACTAAACTAAGCTTGAAATCATCAATTCCTAAAAAGCAATTAATTTCAGTGTATATATCAAATGTGACCTCTAAATAACGTTTCTGTAAATTTAAGTTTGGAAATTGAGGCATAACTTCTACAATTCTCGCATACAAGAAGCTAAAAAACAAAACAAAACAAAACAAACAAACAAATAACCTAAATCTTATAGACTTTGTATTAAGGCCTTCCTAAATTTAGTGGTTTCTATATTATCATGGTAACAAACAAAATTGTCTTTGCACAGCTGTGCTCAGTGTGCACAGCACAAGGTCCAAAGCCTGCCAGCACACATGTAATTCTTCCCCTGCAGCTGTACCTACTACTGGTCCTCTGGGTCAGTTACTAATAATTTTTAAATTGTCCTTTTGTTACCCCAATGGCTTCAAGCTACGTTAATTTCCATTCTGCCGCTGTTTGTGCATCTTTAAAATATTTTATGCTCTTAATTAGCATATATTAATTAATAATTCCTGCACTATTTTCCCTGAGTAATTTAACAACAACCCCAAATTAAAAAGCTTCTTGTACATGGTAGAAAAACGGGTAGCTGAAAATGTACTGAGAGCGTCTATCCCCCACAGAACATGCAGGAAAGAACGAATCCTTGCAGGTAAAATTGGATTGTGTAATGCATGATGGTGTTTTTATAAATTAAGCATGGCTTTGATTTATAAAAGTATTAGAGAAGAATTTGAAAAGATCTAATAATCCTGATATTTTAACAAATTATTTCATTTTGTAAGTTTTCTTTGAGTGTGTGTTTATATGTACACAATTAAATATATTTAGAATGTTTTTTCTATATTACATTGCAATAAAAACCTGTTGCTTAGAAGAGTTTTGCTTAGATTTCTAAAGATAAATACTCATTTTTATATCTCCATCATGATTCTCATCTCATCATAATAAAAATAGTGAGTACTGTTTATCTTTATAAAATATATTTAAATTTAATGGATGGTTTTTCTTTTAAAAATCATTTTTTCAGTGCTCTTTTTAAAAATATTTTTCTTCCTTTTTTTAACACTATGTTCATGCTTTTTT
The DNA here is from genome assembly GCF_001890085.2 of Hipposideros armiger. NCBI lineage: Eukaryota > Metazoa > Chordata > Mammalia > Chiroptera > Hipposideridae > Hipposideros > Hipposideros armiger. Next base: position 785,864 of record NW_017731877.1, read on the forward strand.
AAAAAATTAAGGGAACATTGGTTAATAGCATTATATAAGTTTCAGATGTACAACATTATAATTTGATGACTATATATACTTATAGCTTGCTCACTACCAAAAGTCTAGTTTCCATCTGTTGCCATTATGATCACATTTTTTGAGCATTCACTTGTTATGAGGAATGGCCTGAGGCCAAATGTACTTTTAAATTTGGACTGTAATGATTTATTCATAGATAATTCATTCAAAGCTTTTGCAGTGTTAAGGAAAAAAAACTATATGAAAAAGATTCAGTAAGTGTGCTAAAGGGAACAAGTACAAGTAATATGATTTTTAAATTATGCACAAAAAAGTAGGGTTGGCTGAAGTATTAGAGTAAGCATTTTATTGAGAAGTAAATATGACAGACTTTGTAATTTTCATGTATGTGGAGGGAATTTTTGCATTATTATCCCTTTTTCATTTCTATGGTATTTTCTTATTCCAATAAGATTTTAAAAATTAGTAAATTAAATGGCTGACAAAACATGAATAAGAATATAGCTATAGACCTTTTTACTTTCTTTTAGTGTATCTTCACTATCTGAAGATTTTTCTTTTTATATTAAGAGATTCTCATCTGGACAGTTTAATGTGAATTAGATACACCAGTTCTTTATCATAGGGGGACAAATCCATCCTACTTTCCAATATCTTATTATGAAATGTTAGCCACGGAAGTGCATACACCAAAATATGAATTCTTTGGTGAGATTGGCTTTCTTGATAAATAAGAGTAAATTGAACCCATTTTTCTAATCATTTAAAATAATAATTCTTTACTTCTATATAGTGATATATAACCACTAACATCCATGTATTTTAAAATGGAATCTTCTCAAAAAACACTGTGATAAAAGGAAAGGAAAAGAAACACTGACATTTATTTCTTGCCAGTTATTTTCACAATATTTTACATTTAATTCTCACAGCTTTGGAAGTGAGTGTTGTGGTATCTCCATTTTCAGAGAGTGAAACAGCAGTTTAGGGAGGTTTTAATAACCTGCTGAATACCACAGCTTTGGTAACTTGCCAAGCTAGAACAGAATTGAGCCCTGAGGCCTACCTGGTTCCAAAGCCTGCAGGACAGGTGCCATGTCTCAAAAACGTTGTAGCAATAAATTGCCTATAATGTCTGGGGCATAGAACATGTTTAATCAATGTATATTTTACTAACCTCTCTTTACTTCCCTATATCACTCTCCATGTAATTTCTTCTTAAAGTCACCCTCACAGAGGTAGTGTTCTGAGTTAAAGAAGGGTATTTTATTTTCAAAGAGTGGCTATTATTTATTTATTTTTTATGTTTAGGTTGTTTCCACAATGGCACCTATTAAATCAAGTTTTATAACATGAGGGAAAGTTTGGACAAACTAAAACACAAGTATGCTCTATGACATGAAGGAATAGTTTTTTTTTTCTCTCTTCATAATTTGATTGTTGGAATGTAGCTTTGAAACAAATCAGGTGAATAAATTTGAGTCACACAGGTGAGAGATATATTGTGTATACTTTTACAATAATTCTGTCTGCTTTATCAATTATTCAATATTTATGATCTTCATTTAAATAGGTTAAATGATGTTTGCTTAATAATATGGCCAAAAAATGTTTTATTACAAATAATTTTGAGATCTCAACATTAATTAATATACTTAGTTTTTCCTTCCTGAAAACAATGGTAAAGAAAAATGAAAATATAATCCATGAATGATTAATTAAATTTAATTCATTCATTTGCTGTTTAAGAAAGTCAACATATACTGGGTACAATACTCAGTATTGCAACTATGATATAAAATTGATTCTCCATGAATCCTATGCAGTGAGTCTTTTACTCAATTTAATACACTAGGAAATGAGGCTTATATTTGTGCCCATAGTCAAGGTTCACAGACCTGTTATTGGCTAACTGGCAGCCCCAGAATTTGAACCTAGGTCTAGCTGGTTCGAATCTCTTCTCTCTCTCTAGACATGTAAGTGTAGTATAGCAGTTTTGCATAAAATAAAAATTAACCTAACTGAAGTTGACATTATGAGTTTAGTTTTAATTATCCGGCAGAATGACATTATAATTAAATGTAAACTTTCAAAATAAGATGTAGATGGACCTCATCATAATTTAGCTCATTGTTTCAATTCAAATACTAAGTAATCAGACTGTAGTAGCAAAAGCATTTTAAATAAAACTATATTTCTGTTTTCTCTTCTGCAGTGGTATGTCTTTGCCATGATTGTTCCTTTTTGATTATAAGAAATAAAAGCAATACAAAATGTAATTAGAAAATATTTCTTATGAATCCATGAAACATATTCGGATTTAAGCAACTTAATCATTCATAATTTTTTCCAAAATTTCAGAATGTTTCTCTTGGAGGATTTTTATCTTCATCCATATTTCTTTTACTTATTTCAAATATAAAACTTTCTGAGGTAGTAGGCTGAGGGGTCAGGGATTTTTCTGATATTATGCTATGAGACCCCCCCCCCGCCCCAACTCATTTTAGAGGTCTCATCCATGACATAACTGAAGACATTACTTCCTACAGATCTCTAAAGCTACAAAGAAGAAGCCAGTGGATCAGAAAAAGTGCTTCTTTCTACTACAAAAAATAAACGTGGGTAAACAGGACTGCTTATTCATTGGTCCTAGTTCTCATGAAGGCAAGGGCTCAATGGTGAGCTGGCTGGCCAGTGTAAAATTTGTCAGTCAAAAACTAGCTTCCCTGTAGATGGAATTTGATAAATAATAATATAAAGTAACATAAGGTAAAACAAAATAAAATAATAAACAACATCATTAGTAGGGATACATTTGGGATGGCAGTATTAATGAATTGACAATCTTTCCATGTTAGTAGATAAATCCCACTAAAACTTGATCTTTACCTACTGTGAGCCCACAGATCTGGATGTCTTCCTTTAAACCTCTTTCCACTATCTCTGGAACCCACCACCTCACATCCTATGCTGATCATTAAGTTCTATTGATTCACTATTTTCCTTACAATTCATCCCCTCAATTTCTCTCTATCTCCACTGTTGATGTTTTAATCCAGACAACCACCAATAGTTATCCTTTTTCCTTCATCCTTCCCTTTTTCCTCCACTTCCCTCCTCTCTCTCTCTCTCTCTCTCTCTCTCTCTCTCTCTCTCTCTCTCTCTCTTCCTTTCGTTGTCTAAGAGGCAGTCATATTTAGCCATGGAGCAC
>NW_017731877.1:789155-803219 GCF_001890085.2 Hipposideros armiger
TTTAAAAATGTTTCCTAATTTGGATGTCTGATATTCTTACATGTGGCAGACATACCACAGAAGTGATGCTGTGCCCTTCTCAGTGTGGAGGTACATGATATTGATATGTCTTAGCGGTGATGTTAACCTCAGTCACTCGATTAAGTTGCTGTCTGCCAGTTTACTCCACTGTCAAGCTATGATTTTTGCCTTAATAATTAAGAACTATTTAGTGCAGAAGTACTTTGAGACTATTCAAATATCTTGTTACTCATCATAAGTTTACCCATTGATTTTAGCATCCACTGATAATTTTTTTCCTGGCAACAACTATGACTGTATTGTTTGCCTAATGGTGATTTTCTGTTTCCATCCTTCCTTCTACACCATTAGTTGCAATTTTACACTAAGAAAGAGCTGTCTCTTCTATCCCATTCATTTATTTATTCAACTATTCTATCTGTTGAACTCATGGATATTTATTTTATGGTTATCATACATTATTATTATTATTATTATTATTATTATTATTATTTATTTTTCCCACTTACATTGTCCCAGGTTTGGCCATTGGTAGCTTCTTCATGTTGGTTCCTGAATCCTTTCCACAAGCCTCTCCAAATCATTTTATAAGCACTTCCTTACATTTTCACAACACAAGGTGCTCCCGTGTCATCTTGTATTTTCCCTGGCTTAGCTCTGTAATTAGTCATTTTTCTAAATGACTAATAGCATTGTCGCCTTTACTTATAGAATGGTATTCAGAAATTAATAACTGGATTCCAGGTGTGTTTGCTACTATTGAGATGTCCTTGTTTCTAGGCAACACTGCAAGGGGCTGAACTATCAGTGCTGGTGACCCCTCCTGCAGGAGAAGAGGAGAACAGTGAGTGCCCAATTACTCTATTACACTATCAGATGCAGCTGGAGAAACCCCTTTCTCCCCAGCAGCACTCGGAGTACAGAGGTGGGCCCTCTATGACTAGGAGGAGGGAGGAGATTAAGAAGAAGCAGATTAGAATATCAAAGGGCATTAAAAGAAAGCAACTCTTGCTTATTGCACTCAGAACTTCAGCAGGAAGTCTACCCATGTGCCTCTGGAAGCACCTCTCTCAAGGATTTCCCTACCAGGTTTGCAGGCATCCCCAATACCCCAAGTGTTAAACCCACACCTTCCCTCACTCTGCCTCCAGCTTGTTGGGTGTACTCCTGAATATGGCAGCAAGTGTGTGCTCCAGTACACTCAGGAAACAGACAAGGATCTGTGAGTAAAGGACAAACCAGAAATTTGATAATTTCCAATAGCCAGCCATGTGAGTTATAAGAATCAGAAGATATAAAAGCCTAAGAATTCTACCACAAGTGGGAGCAGGAAGAACAGAACAGATGTACCCATCCACTGGTGGAGAAAAATCCAGATAATAACAACACCAATGAACAGATACCCCACCTGAATGCAACTAGCAAAAATTTAAGGAGGTGCTTGTTACTTTAAATGCAAAAGCAGCAATGTAAAACTACAGGGAATATAAAAAAATCAAGGAAATATATCATTACCAAAAGATAATACTTCTGCAATAACAGAGATCCAAGTCATGGAATTTTGCAATTGAGTTGATAAATAATTCAAAATAACAGTTTTAAAGAAACTCAATGAACTACAAGACAACTAAGAAAGACAATTCAAACCTATGTGACCTCTGGGATTTAATTAAAATAAAATAAAATAATAGAGGATCCAGAAGTAGAAAAGAAAGCAAAGGGGGATGAAAGTGTATTTTAAAAAATAATAGCTAAGAATTTCCTAAACTTGGGGAGATTTGGATATCCAGGTTTATGAAGCTAACAGATAACCATATTATGTTAATGCAAAAAGACCTTTTCTAAGAGACATTACAAGGAAAATGTCATTTTCAAATCAAAGATAAAGAGACAATCCTAGAAACAGCCAAGGAAAGAAGGATTTTTACCTACAAATGAACCCCCATTAAGCTGTCGGTATAAATGCATAAATATATCCATATCATGTATAAAATCAACATATAGAAATCCATTGCATTTTTATACACCAACAACAAAACAGTTGAAAAAGAAGAAGCAAAGAAAACTATCTCTCACAATAATGTCAAAAACAATAAAATACTCATGCATAAATTTAACGAAGGAAATGAAAGATCTATGGAATGAAAACTAGACCTTGATGAAAGAAATTCAAGAAGACTTAAATAAATGGAAAGATAGCCCATGTTCATGGATTGGAAGAATTAATATTGTTACAATTTCCATTCTACTCAAAGCCATCTATGGGTTCAATGCAATCTATATCAAATTGCCAATGACATTTTTCACAAAAATAGAAAAAAAAACTATCCTAAAATTTGCATATAACAAAAAAGACCACAAATAGCCTAAACAATCTCGAGAAAGAAGAACAAAGCAGGAGCATCGTATTTCCTGATTTCATGCTACATTAAAAAGCTATAATAATTAAACCAGTATGGTACTGACATAAAAATAGGTACACAGATCAATGGAAAAGAATAGAGCCCAGAAAGAAACCTCCACATTTATGGTCAACTAATATTTGACAAGGCAGCCAAGAACACTCAATGGGGACAGCTTCTTCAACAAATGGTGTTGGGAAAACTTGATAATAACATACAAATAAAAAAAAAAGAAATTGGACCCCTATTTTACACCACTCATAAACATGAACTCAAAATGAATTAAAGACTTAAACATAAGACTTAATACCACAAAACTAGAAGAAGACAAATGGAAGAAGCTCCTTGACACTGGTCTTAGCAATGATTTTTTATTTTTGATATTACGCCAAAAACAAGCCACAAAAACAAAAATAAATAACTTGGACTACCTCAAACTAAAAATCTTCATATAGCAAAAGAAATAATCAACAACGTGATAAAACAACCTATGGAATGACAGAAAAATATTTGCAAACCATGTATTGGATAAAGGTTTAATATCCAAAATATGAAAGGGACTCATAAAACTGAAAAACAAAAATTAAACAAACAATTTGATTAAAAAATAGGCAGAGAAACTAAATAGACATTTTTTTCCAAAAAAAGACATCCAATTGGCCAACAGGTACATGAAGAGATGTTCAATATCACTAATCATTAGGAAAATAGAAATCAAACCATAATGACATGTCACCAAAAATGGCTATCATCAAGAAGATCGTAGCTAACAAGTGTTGATATGGATGTGGAGGAAACGGAACATTTGTGCACTGTTACTAGGAATGTAAATTAGTTTAGCTACTATGGAAAACAGAATGGAGGCTAAAAAATTAAAAATAAAATTACCATATGATCCAGCAATTCCACTTCTGTGTATGAGGTCAAATAGTTAAGTTTGCAAACTCATCCTAGAAAAAGTGCTACATGCTTCATTGATGAATATCACTACGGTCACCTTCAAAGTACTCCCCTTGGGACGCTATGCACCGATGCCAGCACCTAGTCCACCCTTCAAAGCAATTTTGGAACTCTTTTTCTGGAATGGCCATCAGAGCTGTCATTGTATTACCCTTGATGTCCTGAATGTCATCAAAATGCCTTCCTTTAAACATTTCCTTTCTCGTTGGGTAAAGAAAGAAGTCATTGGTGGCCAAATTAGGTGAGTAGGGAGGGTGTTCCAATATAAATTGTTTACTGGCTAAAAACTCCCTCACAGACAGTGCCATGTGAGCTGGTGCATTGTCATGATGCAAGAGCCATGAATTATTGGTGAAAAGTTCAGGTCGTCTAACTTTTTCATGCAGCCTTTTCAGCACTTCCAAATAGTAAACTTAGTTAACTGTTTGTCCAGTTGGCACAAATTCATAATGAATAATCCCTCTGATATCAAAAAAGGTTAGCAACATCGTTGCAACACGTTCGTGAATGTAATTGTCAGAACTCGTGCATGCACATGTGTGTAATGGAGTATTATTCGGCCATAAGAAAAGATGAAATACTGCCATTTGCAACAACTTTGATGGATCATGAGATAATCATGGTAAGTGAAATAGGTCAGACAGAAAATAAGAACTCTATAACTTAACTCATATATGGGATATAAAACTGAAAGCAACAAATGAACAAGACAAACAAAGAAAGAAACAAAAACTCATAGACAGATAACTGTTTAGTGGTTACCAGAGGGTGAGGGGAGTGGTAGAAAAGTAAAAAGAGGGTCAAATATGTGGTGATGAACGAACTGATGGTGGTAGACTCATAATGCAATATATAGATGATGTGTTATAGAATTGTACACTTGAAACCTATGTAATTTTACTCACTAATATAACCCCTATAAATTTAATTAAAAATGTAGGACCATTTGGATGTTTGATAAAAAAAAATAATAAATAGATTATGAGGAGTTCTTCCTATATGCCAAAAAATAAATATAAATAAAAAAACAAAAAACACTGTATGTGATACTATTATTACTGTGATTTGTTAATACTTGAAAAATATTTGTATTTATTTGAATTTGTTTCCATTTCCTTCCCCATTAGTTGTATGTCTCATTTTTTTATTTTCCTATTATTTTAATCCATATTATTGTTTTAATTTTATGTGGTTTTCTAATTATATATGTATATAAATTTCTTATTATATATAAATATGTTTAAAATTTCATACAATTATATTTATCAGTTTACTTTGTATTTTCTTGTATTGCTCCAGAATTATCTCAATCACTTGGATATACAATTCTATTTTCAATTGTTTTATTTTATATTTAGTTAATTGATATTTATTATGGTTTATCTTTAAAGATATATGTAAAGTTAATTTTTCTTCAATAACTACAAAAAATGGTATAATAATGTAAGTGGTTAGAGAAAAAATTAGTATACAACTGTGATAAAATATTTACTCTTCAGCAAATTTATAAATTAAAAAAATATGGTTCTAAGTCACACACCTAACTTTAAGAGAAATCATTTACAAACTTTGTAGTATCAAACCTGAATGTGTATTATACGTATAATTTATTCTTCTTCACTTTCTGTTGCTGTCACACATCCAACAATTAACACTTTTCCAGTGGAAGAACCTAGCTAAAGGTGCAGTCTTAATCAATTATTTCCTCGCACTCTTTAATTGCATTTAAGGAGGTTAAAAAATTATGTTTACCTCACACTTGCTGAAAGTACCAGCCAATACTTTAAACAAATCTCGTTTCATATGAACACACATGATCTCTCTAATAGTGGAACTGATTTTTTTATCATACAATAGTGCACTCTGCTTTGAAATAAAGAAATGCTTTATTTTAAAATCACACGGGTACATATTCTAAAGTTCTCTGATTGTTTTCAGGAATTTATGAACTTCTGAAAGTGACTTCTAAGTAGATGTAACATGGAGACATATCCCATACCATCTCCAGCCATATAAATACCCTTTAGTTGCAGTCAAGGACTTACTCATTCAACAAATAATGTTGAACACTTACTATGTGCCAAGCACAGAAGAAATACTTGTAGGCTAATACGTAAAGAGGAAACAAGCAATTTCAGCATTGTGTGTAAATCCTATGATAGGAGTGGCTACAGCATGACAAATCAACACAGTTGAAACGTGCCTATTTTAGTCTCAGGGGATGAAGAAAACTCCCTGGATATGACAGTTTTCAAACTGAAACCAGAAGGGGAGATAAACCCCACTAAAAATGGGAGAACATTTTTACCAAGCATAGGGGATAACATGTGCAAACTGCGGAATCAAGGAAGAGCATGATTTCTTTAGGGATTTCCCAGGTATCGCAGCATGGGAAGCTTAAAGAGTTGGGAGTAGATGGGAAGCTGGAAAATGACGTGTCTATTCATGAATAGCCTTTCATGCCATGCTGAAGAATTTGACTTTATTCTGAAGATAAAGAGAAGCCAATATAGAGTTGCATTTTTGAAAGACCACCTTGTATTTTTAGAAGAATGCTTTGGAAAGGAACAAGTTCAGAGGCAGGAAAACCAGTGGGGAAGTAATGCAGTAGTCTATGCAAGAGGTGATGGTGGTTTAAAATAATATGTCGGGCCGGCTGGATGGCTCAGCTGGTGAGAGCGCATGCTCTTAACAAGGTTGTCGGTTCGACTCCCCCATGGGATTGTGGGCTATGCATCCCCTCAACTAGATTGAAAGTGGCGACTGGACTTGGAGCTGAGCTTGCACCTTCCACAAGTAAGATTGAAGGACGACAACTTGACTTGAAGCTGATGGGTCCTGGAAATACACAATGTTCCCCTTCCCCAATTCCTCTACACTGTTCCCTTCCCCAATTCCCCAATAAAATCTTAAAATAATAATAATAGCAATAATAACAATAATAATATGTCAGTGGGAATTAAAAGAAAGGGGCAGTTTCAACACAGAGCTGAATTGGCATTTTGAATGGCTGGATTTGGAGAGTGAAAAAGAGAAGAGTCAAGGATGATATCCCAGCTTTTGGCTTAGGCATGTGGATAAATGAGCATTACTGTTAGTGTATAGACACCCGCTGACATATAAGGGAAAAGCAGAAAAGAGATTCAATGTGAGATTAGACAGATTCATTGAAAATTTGCCAGCACCTGTCTAATTACTTGTCACATGGGATTTCAGCCCTTTTGTTGGCAGCGAGGCTTAAATATGGAGGAAAGTAATTGGGCCACATGGAACTGAAATTACTAACAGGAATAATCTACTTTGGTTGAGCAAGATGTGCCTGGCATTAGCTTGCGATTGCCAAAGCAATTGTCTCACTAATTAAAGAAGATGATGATATGGTAGAATATAGGAAATATGTTCACCTATTCAAGGCTCAAGTGTTATACCAGAAATGAGCTGATTCATTCCTCTGCCTGTGCAATTATATAATTAATGCATCACATTAAGTCAATGGTTGTCAAAAAATATTTTTGCTACCCTGAGCTGTGTCATCATCCCAGAGGGATGCTTACAGGAGCATCTACATGCACTTTTTACGCATTAGCAGTATCATATAATAAACCACCACATCTCTATGCTTTGTTAGGCAGTATATGATATGCATGGATTTATAATAGTCATTCATTCATTCATTCATTCATTCATTCATTCATTCATTCACTCAACAGATATTTATTGACTATTCCAGGCATTAGGTGTAAAACAGTGAATAAAGCAGACAATGTTCTTACCTTGCCTTGTTATAGACAAATGTGCCAGGTGGTGATAAATGCTCTGAAGAATAATGAAGCAGGGTAAGGAGAATGGGAAATATGGGCAGGGGTGAGCTAGAAGAGTTGTGCAGTTTGTCATTTAAGTATTAAATGACATAACAGCTGGTTATGGTAAGCCTGTCTAGTAAGGCGATGTTTGAGCCAAGTAGAGGGCTGAGGGGGTGAGCCACATGCCTATCAGTGGGACGAGTGTTTTAGGCAGAAAGAAGAGCAGGTGCAGAGGCTCTGGGGGCTCAAAGCAGGAACATATTCCTGTGGTCATGGAACAGTAAGAGGTGTTATTATGCACCTATTATGCACACACACACACACACACACACACACACACACACACACACACACACCAGATTCTGCGCAAGGTTTAGCAAGGGAAACAAAGGTAAACATATCCTTGCCCTCAACGAACTTATACTTTAATACAGGAGATTAAAATGTAGAAAACAGAAGGTGTCAATATAAAGAAAACATTACGGTATTCTGGAAGAATGGATTGGGAAACAAAACACTGATTAAGAACTAGGGTACAAATGACATCATATTGTATCCACATTCAAATGATACAGAAGGTTGACAACACCTGAAGTTATGGTCATGCTCAGATTTCAATATTATCATGTGATATGATCTTGTGCTAGAGAGCACAGATAGTTTACTGAGTAATTCCATCAACCTTTTTCGCAGGTTATCTTAAAATCAAACAGCAAGTTTGGAGCATTGGTATACTTCCTGCTCTTTCCTTAGCATGTAGCGTGTGGAAAGGGACAGGGACATAGTAAGTCTTCAACAAACAATTTCTGAATTAATGGATAGATGAATGAAGAGAAAACAAATGCCTAGAATTTAAATGATTTTCATGAAAACATAACTCTTGTCAGTTTCAGCATTAGTAGAGTACAGAGTACTTGGGGAAGCTTTGTAGACTCTCAACAAATATGATGTAGGTGTAGGAAGTTAAGACAACTCAAAACAGACAGACCAAACTGACATGGTGTATTCAGGAACTGGGTGGCTCTTTTGTGCAAAGATTTGGGTCCGACTTCACAGCTAAATGGGTGCCCTTTAATCAGCGGCATATTCTACAAATAGCAGTTGCAGCTGCAAAAGGAAAGAATCATCATGGCATGTGCTGAGTGAAAAGGTCCGTTGTTCGTAAATAGGTCTTTCAGCCACACCTGCACGTGGGTCACAATTAGTGTCTAGTGTCATCACCAAGTATGGTGAATAACAATATCATATGCAGGTAGTGCCGTGTCCTCATTTCTAGGGAGACTGTTTATGCACATTCTCTTTGGTCTTCTGACAGATCATACACAAAAAGTTTTCCTGATTTCATTGCAGTTTATTTGAGGCCACAATTACTTTTACATTGATTTGATCAACGTCTCCCCTGTGTCTCATTGCAAAGGCGTTTATGTTACTAGGGAAACAGACCATAGTCCGAGTCTCAATGCATTATGTAGAGAATTAAAATTACCTCTATCCCCACCTGAGCGCCACTGGAGTCACAGACTGTTATCCTAATTTGAGACTTCCCTATGTAAATAAATAATTTCAGGGGAATCAAGAGATGCAATGGTTTTCATTAAATTTCTATAAAAATATTCATCCTATTTTGGGTACGATTATGATGCTTAAAACCATAAACTTACACTATTACTGCATTGCATTGATTATATGTCACATTAAAATTTTTCATTATAGTAATTTACTAGCAACATGATTAAATTATATTTTGTGGTCCTAGAATTCATTAAAAAGTTCATTTAGTTCCACATACTATCAATAGTAATAATAAATGAAAAATGGTTACAGGGTATAAAATCATTGCACTGTAAGCAGAAACTTCTAAATAAATGGATTCATTTTATTTCTTTCTAGCATGATATGCTAGTTAATGTGAGAAACACAGAATTGCCCAGTTTAAAATAACTATTTTTTCACAATTGCACCTCCCTGCACTTCCTCAGTTCCTAGCACAGCTCTCCATCCACCATGGGAACGAAATAAAAGGGGTGCTAAAAAAATGTATATCTATTGTGAGAGATGTTATCTTACAATGTGTATACTTTTTTTTGGCACTCTCTGTATTTCTTAATTAAATGGGTCGGTAAATGAATGATCACCAGCGTTTTGAGTCCAAACAATGCAGGCCATCTTGTTAGGGAATATTCAAGTTGGGGAGTATTTCACAGCAGTTTATAAAGCATAGTACATGCTTTTAATAGACAAAATTCATTTTTGGTACATTCTGAATGCATTTAGAAGGCCCACAGGTATGATATAATGAATATACACAGCAGAACTTTAATTGCACATAGAAGACTAACAGTTTAATTGAAACAATATGTATTTACTAAGGTCCTTTTTTGTTGCTAGGCTCTGTGGTGTGTTAGACTTGAGATACAATAAGAATAAGACACCACCTGTGTCCTCCGAGTTATATCCAGCGGTGGACATAGGCATTGATAACACAGAGTAAGAAGTCCTAATCTGAGGGGTCACTGGGGCCCTGTGTGAATCGAGGTCAAATGCCTAACAAGTCTTTGGGATTTATGGAAAGCTTCAGAGAAAAGGAGCTCCTGAGTTGACCAGTGTGAGTAAACTAGACCCAAGGGAGATAGAATGGGAAGGAGATGGTGGAAAATCAATGAACCCAGCTGTAGGGGCAGCCAATGTAAAAGTCCAGACATGTCAAAGTGGTTGATGCTTTCAGGGAAGTAAAGAGTCCTTCAGGTGAACTGAAATACTAAAGGATTCAACTTTGATGCCATTTAAAAGAGCTCACTTGCCCCTTATCCAGAGGGCAAATGGGGATCTACTAAAGACTTAGAAATGGAATGCAAATTGGAGACAAGAATTTTGCAATGCTATTCAATATTTGAAGTGTTTAGAAGTTAATAGTTGGGTGAAATTAGTTTGAGTACTTCAGGCCTCTAGAATTTGGATTCCATAGTCTTCAGGTTTAAGAAATGGCTCCTAGCCAAAAAATAAGTTAAACCACCATCCCATCCACGCCCCCCCCCCCCCCCCCCCCCCGAAAACCTAAACTAAATTCTCATTTCCTGTTAAATGAACATCCATTTAGGAAACAAAAGTGAATAAATGAGACTATAAAGAATAAAGGACTTTAAGACTGTGCTCCAAACACAGGTATAGATTGGTTTCCTAAGGTCAGTAAAGTATCATTGATTAACTGTCATTGTTTTAAAAAGATTGAGGAGATAGATAGTGCATTGACTGGTAGACACTGTCACGACAGAGAAGAGAATCTGTTGGGACTAGGTCGTAGATATAAAAGGTCTGTAATTGGGCTTTAAAAAAACAAAACAAAACAACAGAAAACAAAACCAAAAAATCTAAGACACCAAATACAGTGCTCTGCAGAGCCAATATGCAGCTGGGAAATGTGCAATTAATATTTTTTTCTAAAGATTTTCAGTTCCAATTAAACAAACAGAGTGTGCTTTAGCATGTATAATAAAAGATAAATCAAAGTCTTCAGAGTATGACCTTTGGAGAAAAGTTACAATTAGACAAGATCTTTGTTTCAGATCTGCTAATTACTAGCAATGCACCCTTGGCAAGTTACTTTGTTAACTTTAATACCTAGATTTCACATCTGTCTAGATTTTGTGACATACTAAGTGGCCAGTTAATGGTAGCTGTTATTGGTAGTAATAAAAATAAGAAAATCCTATATTGTCTAAAATGGCTTTGTCCAATACAGTAGCCACTAGCCACAGGTGGACATTTTCATTTCTAATGAAAATTTGACATTCAGATTGAGATGCACAGTATAAGATACATGCCAGATTTTGAAGATTTAGTATAAAAAAGGTAAAACAGTTGATTAATAATGTTTATATTGATTATAGGTTGAAATAACATTTTACATACTGATATGATAATTTTACATTAAATAAAACATTAAATAATTTAACTGTTTATTTAAAATTATCTGCTAGAAATATTAAAATGTGGCTCATATTTCTATTAGACAGTGCCGATCTATGCAAAATAAGTAATTCCTCAAATATTCAGAATTAAAAATAATTACCATTTATAAAGTTTCTGCTATTCTGTAGACCAGGGCTCAGCAAACTTCCTTGAAGGCCTAATAGTAACTATTTTGGGCTTTATGAGCAATATGGTCACAACTGCCCATCTGTCTTTGTAATGTGAAAGTAGCCATAGACAATATACAAATGAATGAGCATGGTTGTGTTCCAATAAAATTTAATTTGGAAAAACAAGTGGCAGGGTGGGTTTGGTCCATGGACTGTATTTTGCTGGCCTCTGCTCTAGATATTTTTCAAGATATTTTTCATACAATATTTTTAATCATCACAATACCACTGTCAAATAGAGCCTATTATCCACATTTTCGTGTAAGAAAATTTTAACTTAGAAAAAGTTAAATAATTTACCCAAGGTTACACACTTAGAAGTCAAAATGTTTCCTAAAAATTATATATATAGTTTTATACACACAATATCTTATTTACTTCTAAGACTACCACATTCAAATCAGAGTATGTTTAATATAATTCCTTAGTTTAAATTAATTTAGTTGATGAAACAGAAGATAAAAGCAGTTTCCAAAGTAAATGGGTGCTAAAACTTAAAATTTCTGTATGATTTTGGGAAGTGTTCTAAATTGAGCTCCATGGGCAATGTAAATGAGAGTTAACTCAAAGTTTGAACCCTCTAAGCAACCTAATAAAATACAAACTTCAGGAGACAAGGTTTCTATTTGTCTTGTTTACTCTCTTTAGTACTTTGAAGAATATCTGGCACTTCAATAAATACATACTTGGCCTTCAATAAATACATGTATTTTTTTGAGTAAAGTTGATTTCCACAGGCTGTTAAATTTCACTTAGATTCTTATATTGTAGAAGGCTATGTACATCCAGACGCTGGACTAGCTAGCCCTAGAGTTAGAAGCAATCTGGGTGTCTTCCACTGGGAGAAGGATGGGTACAAAGTAGTGAATGCACAACAGAGTGCTGTGTAGTGCTTGGAAACAAGAGTCTGGACTAGCTAGACTATAAGAACAGGTTTCTGGACGTAGGGAGGGAGTCAAGGAAGGAAAGAAAGGAAGAAAGAAAAAGAAAAGAAGGAAGGAAGGGAGGAAGGAAGGAGGGAAGAAAGAAAGAAAAAGAAAGAAAGAAAGAAAGAAAAAAAGAAAGAAAGAAAGAAAGAAAAAGAAAGAAAGAAAGAAAGAAAGAAAGAAAGAAAGAAAGAAAGAAAGAAAGAAAGAAAGAAAGAAAGAGAAAGAAAGAAAGGGGGGAAGAAAGAGAGGAAATATAAAATACTATGCACTGTGTTAGGATTTACAATGAACAAACAGGTATGCCAACAATTATAAAACAGAAGAGTGTAATACTGTGCTAAAAAAATCACCTGCACTGTGTGAACACACAGGAAGAAATGCCAGATTCTTCCTCTGGCCATCAGCGTAAGCATGTCTTTAGGGATATTTACATCCTTTTTTCTTTTTTTAATTATAATTTATAATTAAGAAATATACACAGCTCTATAATCAAACATTAAAAAAATTCTCTAGTTTTAAAAACAGAACTATTGATTGAGGCTTTTTAAAAAAGATTTTTATTAAAATATAGCTGATTGAGTTTTTTTTAATTAGCTAGTTTTAGAAATCCTAAACCTTACTAAACATTGTTGCCTCCACTCCCCCAACCTTTGGCCAAATCTCATCTGCCAGTTTGTTGATAAAATGCATATTAAACAGATGCAAATAGACTCATAGATAAAAATTATTTCATTATATCCACAAATATTTCAGTTTGCAAGAGAGTTAAGCAAATTTTACTATTATATTTTTATCATTTTTTAAAATAACTTGATTTGACTCTGATTTTTTATTTAGTTATGACTTTTAATAATTTGCAGATTGAAAATATAATAAAACACAATCTATTAATATTAATAACATAAAGTGGTATGGAAATAGCTGAAGCTTTTAACTCCATGCCCTCTGTGAAGTCTGAGGCAGATAATGACAAAGCTATTTAATAGCAGGTTACATATTATGAATCCAGGGTCTAGCTTGTGCTTTTTGTTTGTTTTTCAAGAAGCACCATATACACCAAAAATGTAATAATTTTCTTTTGCATGCTTCATGTTCATTTATATTTAGCTGAAATAAAGAATAAAATAAATTCTTAGTTAATTAAATTGTTATTTGCATAACTTTTTAAATGAAAAATTACCCAATTGATTTGTTACAGATGAGATCATTGTATTTCTGGATGATTGCAATTTATGCACTGACTTACTTAAATGCAAAGTCTCCAGTTTCAGAATTCCATGCCTCTTGGGGTTAAAATTTAAAGCTGAAATAATGAGTTACCCAAAAGTTATGTAAAAGCAGAGTTAGACAAATGGCTATTTTGAGCTTAGCAGTTAAATGAGTAGATACTCTATCCTTTTGATTTAGGTTTCAAAGGGAATATGTTAAGATGGATATTTTTCTTGGTGATCTTCTGAGTTATTTACATTTGAAAACAGTACTACTCTCCAGTCAAAGGGATGGAGCTACAGAAGTTTGCAGTGATAACAAATATCTCATTGATATTTAACGTGTCCCAGTTTATATATCCTCCCAATAGCACTGGATGCTTTGAAGGCAGAGGTTCCATTGGAGTCTAAGGGTCCCAATAATAATGTTTATTATGGATATTTAGACCTAAAAGTCATTCAAATGCCAATTTTTATTTAAAAATAAGTAATTACAGGGCCGGCTGAGTGGTACATTGGTTAAGAGCTGGCTTGGGATGCCAGAGGGCCCCGGTTCGGATCCCACATATGAGGGCCAGTGACACTGCCCTCTACAGCTAAGA
>NW_017731877.1:803294-807026 GCF_001890085.2 Hipposideros armiger
ACTGATCTGCCTCTTCTGGGAAGAGCGCAATGATGGTGCCAACTTGGGCCAGTGAAGCAACTAGACTGAAGAACAAAACGACAGCAACTTGTCTGTTCCCCTTCCCCGATTCTCCAGTACTGTTCCCATCCCCTAATTCCCCAATAAAAATCTTAAAAAAAAAAAAGTAATTATATCTGTAATGTTTCTAAAAGGGATCTAACCTAACCTATGGGAGATACTCAATAAATGGTGACTGATTCCATTTCTCATCATCATCATCAACACCAACAAATTTATATAGCCCCTAAATTCTGTTACATCTTAGGGATGTCAACATCAAGGAGTTAATTTGTAATTCAGTTTGTGTTGATTTTAGATATTCTCTTCAGTGTGTGCTTTTATAATCTAGCAATATGTATTTCCACATGCACTATTATTTATTGAATTTTTATATCAGTTTCAGGTGTACAAAACAACATAATGATTAGACATTTATACCCCTCGCAAAGTGATAACCCCACCAAGTCTACTTCCCATCTGACACCGTACGTAGCTATTATACTACCATTGACTATATTCCCTATGCTGTCCTTTACATTATATCCTGTGACTATGTAACATATATATAATGTATGTAAATATATATATTTAATTATAGTTGGCATTCAATATTATTTTATATTAGTTTAATATATTAATAATATAAGTGCTATATTATCTTTATTTCCCCATTTTTATTTTCTATTTTTAAACACCACTGTCTGGAAGCTAACTTTTTTTTTTTTTTTTGATTGCTCATTCTTGTCACCCTCAGCAGGCCTACATCAATCTAACTGGGCTGTTGTAACTTCCTTATAAAAATCTGTACCACAGAATCATGCCTGCCTGCACTTCCCAGCATGCTTGTCTTAAACTAAAGAACTAACTAATTAACTAGCCAATCAATTAACACACCAAACAAGGAGCTGGAAAAATAAAAGCCCTCAATGAACAGGGAGTGGGTGATTTTCCGGTCATCTTTGTCTTGGCTCTATGACTGTTTTCTCCTGAGTTAGTACAAACTATCCAGGAAGTGTCTGATTTTGCTTATCCCCCCAGGGCTTTACTGCCTCCTTTCTTGAGCTCTGCTCTCGGTCCTCGGCTGTTCAAGTGCAGTACTAACATATAGTGAAGACATGTTTCATTCAGGAAAAGTACCCATCTATTTATATTTCAAGCCTAGTCTTTAAAAGATTTTAATATTAAAGAAAATTGAAACAATCAATTACTTGTATGTAAAAATGGTGACAGTGATTCCTTCCCCACATGTGTACACACACACACACACACACACACACACACACACAGAGTCAGTGCTGACTAATCTTCATGTAAATCTCAGGATCCAATGACAAGTTCGACTTTCTCATTTAAAGATGAGGAAATAAAACTGAATGTAAAAGACACATTCATACAGAGAAAGAGGAAAAAAAGACTGATGGGCAAATTAATTAACCCACAGTTTAAATATTTAATCTTGAAGCTGATTATGATTCTTTAATAACTTTGCCTTTATTAAAAATGAGTGATATGTGGGATGTGAAGTATTTTTTTAATCCCTGGAAAAGGTTACTTGGATTAATCTCTGGCCTTGGCAAGAAAATGAATACCTGTGGTGGGTGGGTGAATATTCTAAAAATTCTGAGAACATGCACAGATCTTTTTATTTAAGATATTTACATATTCCTGTTATTGAATCACCTTGATCATGAGAATATTGTTTTCATCCCCAAGCCTTCATTTTGAACCCTTGTTTCAGAAATATCTTTTCTATGCAACTCTATCCAGACCCCCTCTCCCTCTAACTCTATTAAGAGTAACCCTATCAGAATTTGTTAATTTCCACGAGGATAAAAATGACTGATTACTACTTACTGTACTAGTCTACACAGAGCAAATGTAACCACATATATATTGCAGACTGGTCAAATGTTAAAGTTGCCTCCAAACTGTTAGATCTTTAAAAAAATAAAATAAAAATGAGTAGCTTCTGTCAGCAAATGAACATGAACTGGGTTAAGAAAAATAATGTCAATTCTACTCATTGTAAGGAAAGTTAAGTGTAAACTTGCTACTGCAATGGACATCAAAGAATACCCACTTTCAGACAGGGTAGAACCATCATGGGATCAAGAGGGATGGAGATATTGTATTTCTTCTTTCTCTCCAACTTCCACTTTCTCTGACTTTGAACAAAAAAGATATAAGAATAGATGGTATGGGAAAATACAAGTAAAACGATTCTTCTGCCAGGGCCAGCAGAAGGCCAGTCTAGATAAGGGGGTTAGCTGAGGTGTAAGGATAAGCACTAATTAAAAACTTGTAGCCCAGAAGCTGCTGGCAGGAACTTGATGACTTTTCAGTGAAGATGGACTAAGCTTCAAAGTTAAGAAATAATCATGCTTCCCAGGATCTGCAGGTCACGACCTCAAGAGGTCCTACTCTGCCAAAGCTGGCTGCTAGAGAGGCTGGACTTAAGCACAAAGTTCTGTGTTGCCTGCATGAGATGGATTATATAACATGACTTGCTGATACTGAGAAAAAGAGGAGAGAATATAATCATAGTAGAGGTGTCACTAGACCAGTACCTTTAATTAGAAAACTAAATGTTCTGTTTAATGTTTTTGAAAAACTTTCCTCTTGAAGGTGGTACTCCTTTGGTATCTATTATGACTTACTTCTGTAAGTAATAGGATAATATCTTGGCAATACAATTTTAAATATCCTTAAAAAATAAACATGACAATGAGAATTTCAGAAGTCTGTTTACAGTAGGAGAAGTATACTGCCGGGTTAAATTTATCTGAAATTCAGGTTTGTTCAAAATCGTGTGGCCTTACAATACAACCGAAACGACAAGCTCTGGGTCATAAAATGGATCAGCAAGGATGGATACAGCTCTACACTTTCCTGCAGAATTTGCTTTTCAGTAGGACACAAAAGCTTACATTTTGGCATTGGAGAGCCGGCAAGTGCCTGGAGAAAGCCATTTGAGCCTTTTCATTTGTTTCTTAAATGAGTTTTGTCCCCTAATCTAATACATTCTTCCTTTCATTCTTACAATGTCTCCAATTTAACCAAATCCCACCTTTGCTTTGTGCCCTCCAAATAACCAGGGTCATGAATAGTTGAAACCACATAACATCTTCATGTATTGATTAAAAGTAGCAAATAATCTTATATTTTTACTAATGCCATTTTATAAGAAAAACTCTAAACATTTATCCTTTATCTTCTTACCTAACCCAGTCTCTCACTCTTTGGCACTTGCTGTTCACCTGACTAGAATATTCTTGCAACAATTAATCTACTGGATAAGTCATTCTTCAGGTGTCAACTTATGTGTCCTCTTATTGGAAATCCCTGATCGCCTACCTAGACTAGGTCAGATCCCCTTGATATAGTGTCTGAGGATTTTTCTTCACAGCACCACTATCTTTGCTAATATTGTATTAGCTGTATATTATGTGCTTACTATCTGCCTTTCTGCTAACAGAATTTCTTTCTTATAGCAGATGTGTGTAATGCAGCTGTGTTACAGGAATGATAAATTAATTGTAAGCACCATGAGAACGTGATTCTCCATTTCATTAACTAATGTATCTCTAGCACTTAACACAATCCTATTGCATTTTAGTGGCTTAAAGTACATGGTTGAAAGTATAGATTTGTTTCCAGTTCCACCTTATTTTCATATTTTTCTTATTCTTT
>NW_017731877.1:807876-833971 GCF_001890085.2 Hipposideros armiger
AATTTCCTTAGTGGAATCTCTAAATCTTTTTTTTTCTTGTTTCTTTCTTGCTTGCTTGCTTTTGTTTTCTTTCCTTTTTTGAATATTCTCCAAGGCATGATTCAGTGTTGGAATCTCTTCAAGTGGGAAAATTAACTACAACCCTCCACTCACTTATGATCCTTCTATCCCCAATAACCTCACATTTTAGCCTCCATGATTAAATATTAGCTTCATTTGATTTATATCTGAAAATAATATGCTTTTAGCTCAGAGATGTTTGAGAAAATTATCCTGGAATGGTTTATTCAGAATCTCATCTAGTCATAATTTCTTGATGTGCTTTGCTGACTTCAGTATGAATGGCAATTTCAATGAGGTTTCTGTGGAGAAACACTTAGGAACTCATTTTGAAAGCTCACATTCAGAGGTGAATTTTGGACACTACACATAGAGCTTATTTATGCAGCAATAGGTTATGAGAGTTGCTTAAATAAACAGAGAGTACAAATTCAGTGCTGCTTACATAAAGTGTCAAAAACCATATTGCATTCATAAGGCAACAATTATGAATAGAAAACTGAAACAGAAAAGCATTAGCTTCCCCAATTAAATATAAAATTAGAGTGAATAAAACAAGTGAAAAAAATTTCAACTATTACTATTCTCTTTAATCTTCTGTAATGTTTGCTCAGTAATGATCAAGATAATGGATAAAGCTCTTTACTGTTCTAAGTGAAAAGGAAAACTTCATAATCAATGCTGAAATACATTTATCTCAACACCTAGGCATAATTGGACCTCCGCATGAATTTTACATAGAGGACTTCCCTGTGATTGTTATTATAGTAACCCAAATCCCGGCTTAAACAGAGCTTGCTCACAGGCTATGAAATACCTATAGTACAATATTTTTGAAAGTGCATTCTTGAATAGGAACTATATACGTAAGCATCAAATTAAATAAAATAGGTTGCTCATTTATCATGTTATCCATCATTAATTGAGCATCTACTTTATGCCAGGCACAGTGAATCATCAGTGATATATGAGGAGATGAGATACACATGGTCTTAGCACTCACAGAATATAGAGGGAGGCTTATGGGAGACACAGACAAAGCAATAAATCTAGAATCCCATAATGGCAAATATTTACACAGTCTATCTGCCACTGTGACCTGATCATTTAGGAATATTCCCATTGTTTATGTACAGTAGCCATATTGACCTTTAACATGGCTGTTTCTTGAACCTAGAATTCTTTCTGTGGTTAGTTCCATGGTTAGTTCCTTCCACTCATTTAGGTATCAATTCAAGTGTTATCTTCTTCTTAGACTGAAATTCTACATTTCAGTCTATTTTTTTAAGTTCAAAGGAAATATTAGGCATGAAGGACAAGAAGGGGTCTGACAGGTAACAGATTAAATTAATAAAAATGATAGTTACAACACTCAGCGCTTTCTCGGGTTCTGAATTGAAGTTTTGCTTTGTTTTTTTTAGGGAGGGAATACCCAGATAAACTTCTTTGTTTAAATTTGTAAATTCCTTTTGAAAAAAATTACCATTTTATTGCAGTGCCTATTTCCTGTTTTTGACATCTTAATTTGTTGATATTTCATTAACTGGTCATGCAGTTCATTAGGAATGTTTTCTGGTGTAGTAATATTAGAAGAATGCCCCCTCAATTTATTTCTGGCCAGTTAACCTCTTGCTCAGTCAACGTTATCAGTATCAAGAGTGCATTGCTTGACTGTGGTTTACATTTTGTCCTTTTCTTTAACTCACCAGAGGGCACACCAGGGAGTTATAGTGATGGCTCAAAGACACTTTGTCCTTAAGGCTTTATAGCTTAAGTATGAACTCTGTGACTATTCTGAAGATAAATAAAATTTAGAAAGAGATTGGATCACTTGGTTGTCACTCATTTGGCAATAGTGAAAGCAGTAATTTTTTTCTTAATAATTTTTGACATATTTTTAATGTGATAATGACATTATAGAGCTACTTTTGTGCTTTATACATTCTATACTCAGTATAACTGACTTTGAAAATGAAACACATGTTTTTCTTACTAAAAACATGCAACCTATGCAATCTATTTTTATTCCTATGTAATAACCAAGTATTCAGTGGCAGATATGCAAAGAGAAATGTTCACCTCCCTCTACTTCTGCTCAAGACTTTCTTTTCTCTAGGAATACTCAAGTATTTGAACATTTCTTCGACTTTTTAAATGTTTTCTGTTGAGCTGAGCCATACAGTTCATCCTTGAGGGCCCAGAACAAGTATCACTTGCTCATTCAAAGCTCACATAAAATGATATCATGTGGAAACTTTCCATCCTTGCCATTTAAATCTGTATTCCTCTGTGGTCAATGTCCTCTTTGCATATTTCTATCTCTACATTTACACAATGTTAGTGCAGTTCTTGATCAATATGTGTCTATCCCTTTCCTAGGAATGAAGCCTCTTGAAGATAGGGTTGTGTCTAACTCATTTGGTAGCCACAGCGACCAGTACAATGATTAACAGATATAATGCATAGGTGAACAGTTTCAGTGGCCAGAATTCCAGGGAGAGTTTTCATCATGAAAAAAAGCAGCAGAGTAAGGGATAGGATGCTTTAATTCCGAAATTACACTGTCACTGGAGGGTCATGCGTGGCATCGAGACGGTTTTAGCTGCATGATAGTCACAAGACCAGGAAGGAGAATGCCAAAGAAGCAGCAGCTTGGGCAGTGTCAGGTGCATGGAAAGGAGAGATTTCTAGCAGCTGTCCTAAATGTGAGACTTTGGGTAAATAAAATCTAATGGCACAAACCCTCCATCATATCATATATCCATGAAAACTTTAATTAAGATATAAATTGAACAAATTCCGTATGATTTTATTTATTTGTGGAATCTAAAAAATAAAAAAATAAACAAAACAGAAACAGACACATAGATACAAAGAACAAGCAGACCGTTGACAAAGGGGAGGGGGAGGAGGACTGGGTAAAATTAAAAATAAATTGAAAAACTAAAAAATAACCAAATGAAAAAGAAAGAATATTTTATTCTCTGTTTGGACAAGTTTGCAGTAAGTTTATTACACTAACTCTAGTAGTGATAGCTCTGGAACACTAAATTTAATTTCAAAGGCACAAATTTAAAAACCATTAAAACGAATTTAAAAAGATATAACTTGGTAACAGGTACTGTGGAAAGTAACACATATAGGGTTCTATACGGACTCAATGAATGTCTATTGAACTAGTAATGTAAACTATTTCCCTGCTCTAGAACTACTCAAAATTAGTTACTGCCTGTTCTTCACTCGTGCTCCTATCATTAAATTCATAACATTAAATTTTATTTTTGCTATTTATAATTTCATAAATATTGTATTATCATATGAGAAAGAATGCTGAAGTCCACTTTTACTATCACTCACGTACAAGATTCTTTCCCCACAAGTAACTATTATCAGTTCATGTATACATTTCTTGACTTCTTCCTATGCTTTTGCACGTACACACACACACACACACACACAATTATCTTCATTTGCGTTTTATAGATATTTTTACATATTTTGTCTAATGCAATGTTCTATAAACCAAAAGAAACTTCTTTTCACTCAAATTGTTGCATAATATTACAATATATGAGTATGAAATAGTTTATTTAGCCATTACTGATGGAAGGACATTTGGTTCGTTTCTCTATTTTCTATAATACAAACAATTCTGTGGTAAAATATTGAAACTGCCTTTGGTGTACTTGTGCAGACATTTTCATAGACTTGAAACCAAGAGCTGGTTTCTAGAGAATATGCATGTATTTTCAATTATGTTATTTACAATTCAATTTCTTTATACAGTGGCTGTCACAATTTTTATATCCATTAGTAGTGTAAGCACTCATTTACTTCCTCTTATTTGTTCCAATATTTAATATGCTTATTATACATTAAATTTTAAAAAGAATATTATCTGTTTTATTTATTAACACATCCCCTATACCTAATACATTTTACTTGATTCACTGGCATTCATTAAATATTTGTTGAATAAATTAACAGATTTATATATGTGAAAAGACTAACGTGAGAGAATCAAATTTTATTGATAATGTTTTACAAATATACTGTAATTTTATCCTTAAAATCACTGTGGTCAGCTTAGGAAAAGATGAAATAACTCAAAATATCTGGAATATGTCTACGTTTCTCATTTTCAAGTTGGATAATTGAACTAGTATAAGTATCAGAATACGTAAATTCTCATATTTGCCTAAACTGTGATAACAAAATTAAGAAAAATGGTTTTTGGATTCTGAAACAATAAAATACAGCACATGGTAAGCCATTCCTATCAATTACTATAGGCAATCAAACATTACAGAGACATAGGTTTTCTGAGTTCAAGATTATAGAAAACCCTGAAACTAATTAGGTAATGACTCTAATGTTCTATGATCCTTATAGATATTGTTCTTAAAAACAGTTCAAAGATAAAAATTGAATTGCAATTGGGAAGAACATAACATCTGAGATAGACTTTTTAGGTTTCACATTATGTTACTTCAAAATTTTCTATTAAAAATTGAGCAAAAATGTACCTCTAAAGATTAACTAAATCTACTAGTCAATAAACCGTGCTTGAATCCTAAATATTAGAACTGTTGTTCTTTGACCATGTCATTAAGCAGATGGCTCATGTAATTACATTTTTATGAAATTCAAAATGTGCAAAATATTTCAGTTAGGAAAACTTGGGGTTACAAAAAAAAATCACACAAAATTTTCTATTTTTCATATAAATAAAGGCAGGTAGCTTTTTACAAAGACAACATCAGCAACAGAGGAAGCAATTATTCATGGGAATTTGTTCTGTCTTGCCACCAATTCATACCTAAATACTTGAAAGTAGAAGTCAACTCAAAACATGTGCCATTAACTGACTGGCTTTCCTGAGTTTCAGCTATAATGAAAATCTTTTTAGAACACGAACCCTCTGCCTGTCAGCTACTGTAAGAACATATCCCCCAAGGAGCTATTTTAGTACTTGAAAAATGGTCTCCAGGCAGAGATTTCCTTTTTTACATAGGCACTTATATCTTCAGTTCTTTACAAGTCTCTGAGGATTAAGAAGGGAAGGTTAATACTTTCATGTGTAAGATGACGGCCTAGTGCTACTGAGGTTTTGATTTTACAACTGAGCTACTTGCCTGATCAGCATTTGTTTTATTTTTCATGGAGTAAAAGATGTGTTCTGTGTTTCCAGATAGTGGTACTAAAGTAACCTTTCTTTTTTTTTTTTTTTGCAGTGATCCTTTTATAAACTTGAAAAGTAGGTTTTCTTTTTGATGCACACTTTTACTTCCCAATATTAATAACTGATAATTCAATGTATGTAGCATTCTAAGTAGCCGTGTATCTTAATGGAAATGCTAAAATAATTGGGTTTATTGCTTTGCAGACAATTTCAGATTTTCTGGAATATTGAGCCATGTAGTCCGACTACATAGAAATTCATAATGTTTGTTTTTGACTAAATTATAATATAGCCTCTATTTAGCCACTGTGTTACTTCTGTCTTCAAAGGTTGTAAGCTCCATCTTTTTTCTTTGAATTAAGTCAGTATAAAAATCATCCAAGGCAGATGGGTTTCTAAGTCATCTAGTAGCTGTTAAATTATAGAGATATGTATTTAACTACTTGAATAAACTTAAAAACCACCCTGTCCCCTCCACACGTTCAAACACACACACACACACACACACACACACACACACACACATCATCTACTTTGCTAAACTCATCTTAATCCAACATTACTAAAATTAATTGTAAAATTAATTTATGTGTATGGCTAAATATTAGGATACCATGGAATACACAGGCTGTCAAATATATACACATTTCATAAACATGACTATAATAAATCAATAGAATATTTTACTATTAAATAGAAGAAATAAATATTTAAAGTGCTAATTATACATTTCCACATACATTTTCACATTTTCCATGCTTTATGTGTCTTTCAGGTAACTAATACATTACACTTCAAATATAAAATGTAACTTAAAATTGATTGCATATGCAGATGGTAGTTAAAAATACCTTTCTTTAAATCTCAGTAAATTAAAAATATCCAGGAACACATCAAAATCCACTAACATTAAAAGTTAGGTATAATTCTCTTATTTAAAATTTTTGCCTTTAAAACTATATTCATTTGATCTGGCAATTTGATATGGATAACTTCAAGAAATAGTCTGATCAGTGATAAAATGTTTGAATATATAAATAAATATTTCATGCATGTGTGTTTTAAATATTTCCTTATCTTTAATTAACTAAAGAAATGTTAATTATCCAAACATTATTTTAAGAAAAATGGAGAATTTCAAAATAAATACAATGTAGTTATTTCATGTGAGATGGAGATGGAATAAAGTAACAGTGGCAAATTGTGAGCTGCCATTTGTCATAATTAATAAAATTTCTGTTGAATGGATAAAAGCTTTTTCAAAGTCCTTCAAAAAGTAGAAGAAAAAAGTAAAACTGCTTTTTTCATATGAAGAAAACATTCATATCTTTATATCAATTTAGAAAAGTGTTCCTTCTGGTTTTTCCTTTCGTGAACTTCCATGCAAAGGTCATAAAATTTACCTGGAATTATATATCCTATTTTATGTATTTATAGTTCTCTGTTATTGTCACTATCTGACACTTTAATGTGTATTTACACGTTATTATTATTATTACTATTCATTATTTCCAAGTGAACTACATGGAGTCAGGCACCTATTCATAGCCACCTCCATGGTTTCAGCATTCAGGACAGCACTTCTTTCAATTAAGTTACTCTTGGTTTACCCTCAACAAACAAATGGTGTAGGGACAATGCAGGCAAGTACAATACAGTGAGATAGGGAAGATGATGAGTTGCACCTCAGTTATGGGGATTTGTAGGCGGCATCCTAATCTGGATGTGGTGAGGGAGGGAGGGCTTCCTTAAGGAAGTAAAGTTGAGTCCTGAAGATTAGTAGCCAGGCAAGATGTGGAGAAAGAGTGGAGTGTTTTTGGCATAGAAAAGCATGCATATAGGTCTGGAGAAGGTATAGAGCATATGGCTTCCAGCAACTGAATTTTAATAGCTAGAACATAAGTCGGTGGAGGTAAGTGGTATACAGCAAGGCTGGAGAGGTGAGTTGGATTCAGATGGTATAGACCTTTTTAGCCAAGTTCAGGAACTTAGAGTTACTCTAAGAGCAAAGGGCATAGATTAGAATGGTTTAATCACAGAAGTTAAATAAACTATACAATCTGATTTTGAATGAGAAAACTTCAATTTGGTTATAAGGAAATGTGCAACGTATTCTAAAAGTAAGTTGTTAAATGTATGCTGATATTTAATAGCATATCTAATATATGTGTCTATAAAAATTGATAAGAAAAATATAGGAATAGAAAGCAAGTTTTAGAAAACACAAATAATCAAAATTAGCAAAAGTAACTTCATTTTCCTAATAATTAATCCTTTAATTAACTTACATATTATTTCTTATAGTACTCCCATGTGAACTAACTCATGGAGATGGCTGAATCTCTGGGTTAAAACAGCAGGTGATAATATAGTAAGATAAAATTATGCTCAATTATTTCACTTTGAGGAAGCTATTATCGTTGGCACTACACATCAGTATTGAGCCCGGCATTGGAAAATTGTTCTTAATTTTATGTTAAAAAGTTGATCTTTTTTTGCTGGGGCCACTGAACTTGTCTGTCTGGGAAAGTTTCACCACTGGTTTTAGCACTAGAAAGTGTCCTTCAATTTGTATTATATTTATAGTAAACTGAATACAGTAACAAAACAAATATTTTCTTTTGGCAACTAACTTCATTTTTCCATTAACATAAGAACTTTTCTCCTTAGCTTTGAAGCAGAATAGATAAGGTTGAATATGCTTTCTAAAGGTGTGGATACTGAGAATACTTATTTAATCCTCCCATAGCAGTTGGCCCAGTTTATGTGTATAGCAGGCAATCAATGACTGTCTTTTGAATAAAGGGCCAAATTTATGATTATGCAACTCATACCATCCTGAAATGACAAAAGAATTGTAGTAATAAAAAAAATTTTAATTTTCATAAACCCCAATTATTCTACTTACACTACCTTAAAATTCAATTTTGTGCTATTTCAGACTAAATGCCAATTTTGAATAATATATGTTCTCCAAACTCAGAGGTTTAAATTATAGTTACTGTAATGAAGCTATTCTAGCTCTGGTGGTAAAGAAATAAACACTATAGCAGCATTCCTTGAAGTGTGGCAGTAAATGAACACAGTCATCAGAAATCAACTGATGTGCTTATTAAAAACTAAACTTCTATGCCCCATTAAAGGTCTTCTGAGTCAGCATTTGTGTGGCTGGAGTCTGGGGATATACAATTTTAACAGAACCACTAAATGTCTACTGTAATAATGGAATAAAACTTTACTAATATTAATAGATATTTCTTAAAAAGTAGGTGACATTAAAATCATTATCTTGTCTAGCTTTTCTTCCCCTAATATAATAGTGACTATATGATGAATTCCAAAGTTATTTAAATTATTATTTTGAACCTCATTTGATGTATTATCAAAGTCAAAAAGTGAAACCTCTGTTGACAATCTCCTCTACTGGCATTTTTAACACCTTCTCATCCTTCCTCAAGCCATTTCTCTATTTTGATTGGAAGGCATGGTAGGTGGAAAAGTGGTTCCACAAAGATGTCCATATTTTGATTCCTGGAACCTGTGAATATGTTATCTTACAGCACAAAGGGAATTTGCAGAAATGATTAAGATTTTGAGATGAGATTATTTTGTATTATCCAGATGGGACAAATCTAATTACATGAATCCATAAAAGCAAAGAACCTTTACCTAAAGGTGTAGTCAGAGGGGGAGATTTGATTATGAAAGAAAGGCACAAAGACATGCATTGTTGCTGATTTAGAAGCTGGAAAAAGAGCCTAGGAAAGCAGATTTCCTCTAGAAGCTGGAAAAGGCAAGGAAACAACAGATCCTGCTCTAGGGCTGCAGGAAAGGGATGGAGCCCTACTGATGTATTCATTTTCAGCTCATTGAGACCCCTTATCAGACTTCTGATTTCCGAATTGTAAGATAAGACATTTTTGCTGTTTTAAACTACTAAATTTGTGGTAACTTCTTATGGCAGATATAGAAAGCATTGGCTTTGATCCCACTTATGTTTTTATCTAGAATACAAGTACTGATATGACTGGTAGTTGTCATGAGAAATAGGCATTCTAGTTATTACCAATTTAGCTTTTCAAAGTTTAGCTATAGTTGTTAGAAATTTATAATACATTCTCTAATGCATGTAACAACACAGTATTTAGACTTGAAGGTTTTATCACCAAAAGTGTTTGTTGCATACAATGTTAACTGCTGAGAAGCTGGAATAATTTAATAAAAGTAGAACTGATCTTAAAGTAGACCTAGATCATTTACAACTTCTTCACTATGGAGGTCTTAGACAAGCACTGCCATTTTCTACGTACCATCATTCCTCATCTGGAAGATCAGTATGATAATGCGGAGCCCTCATCCTTAGGGTCTCTGATTAAAATGAGGCAATATACACAAAGATAACTGATGAACTTAAAATGTCCTGATAATGTAATATATTTTAAAATATTATAGTAAAGTATCCATGGGAATTAAATTACCTTAAAATGAATCAATGTAAAAGGCAACAACAGAGGGATTTTATCTGCATGGTATACTTGAATACATAGGCACAATATATCTTAAGGTCCTGGGCCACTTTCCCAGATTCTAGAAGTAAATTTTTTTCTGGAGACTGTCTTAAGTTTTTATTATGCCTTATATTTACTATATCCATCTAATCTTAAGGGAAGAACAGATGATAGCTTGGGAGTTCACAGGGTGTTTTTTTGAGAATTCTCCCATTGCATATACAAACATAGACCTCTATTTAAAAAATATGTAAAACAAGTGAACTCATCCAGAATCAGGAACCTGTAGAAGCAACTTTGTAATATGTATATCTTTGGTTGTAATATGTATATCTTAAGGCAATTATTTAAGAATGACTAAAGACAGACAATACAGAATCATGTGGTATACAAAACTTTGACACAAAATATTTACTCCATCACAAACTTAGTACCTCCCTAATATGAGCAGGCAGTCTGCTGGGTACCTGATATATATATAAAAAAATGTATGTCACATTGCAAGTTTCTGATTTCCAAGTTTGATAAGGGAATAGACCTGGAGAAACCAACAAGTAAATCATGAAGTACAGCATTGCAATTACAATGAAATTCTGTGATAAAGGATCAAAAGAGATCTGTGAGGACATAGATCATAGCATGATACATTCTGTGTGGGAGAGTGAAGCTGGTCTTGTGAAAGAGAATACGAGATTTTATATGTTTGTTTAAAAGTTTGGTTAAAGTGGGCCGGCCGAGTGGCTCAGTTGGTTAAGAGCTCGCTCAAGAGTGCGAGCTCTGAGCAACAGCAGTTCGAGCCCTGGCCCAAGCTGAGCAGCCGCTGAGCTGTCAACAGGCAGAAGAATGGCTCAGCTAAAACAAACAAACAAACAAACAAACAAACAAAAACAACCTTTGGTTAAAGTATTCCCAATCAGAGAAAAGCCTAGATGAAGGAACAGAGGTGAAACTGAGCATTCTGCAGGGCTGAGTTTGAAGTTGAAAAAAAAGGATTTTGAAAGTTATGGTATGGCAAAGATATTGTTTTTGTTTTAAACAAGCAACGTGTGTGTGTGTGTGTGTGTGTGTATTATTACACATATAAAATTAGATATTTAGCTGGTGTAGAGAGTAGCGTGAAGTCCAAAGGGATTAGTGTAAAGCTGGTACATACAGAACGGTTATTGTAATTAGCCAGGGAGAAGGTAACAATCTGAATTAGGACAGAGGCTTTAAGAGTGGAAGAGAGGAGACAGAATGAGAGAACTTGAAGGGGTATCACAGTAATGATCAGGATTTGGTGGCTGACAAAATGAGCAAGTGTGGGAGACATCATATATAGTCCAAGTTTTCTGGCATATGTGACTGAAATGTAGGAACTCTAAGAAAAGTAGCAAATAATAGACGGTAAATTTTCTTGGACTTTGTGGTACCTGGGACATCTAGTTGGCAATGTCAAGCAGAAGGTTAGAAACAGATGAATGAAGCTCCAGGAAAGATATTGGGATTAATAATTTATGTCATATTCATTTCTTTAACCACATTGGCTAGAGCTGCCTTGGAGCTGAGCTGCCGCTGAGCTGCCAACAGGTGGCAGGATGGTTCAGCTGGTGAGAGCACGTGCTCCTAACAACAATGTTGCTGGATGGACTCCCGCAAGGAGTGGTGGACGATGCCCACCCACAACTAAGATTGAACATGGCACCTTGAGCTGAGCTGCTCTAAGCTGCCATCGGGCAGCCGGATGGCACAGTGGTTAAAGCATGCATTCTTAGCAACAAGGTTTCTGGTTCAATTCCTGCATGGGATGGTGGGCTATGCCCACCTGCAACTAAGACTGAACATGGCACCTTGAGCTGAGCGGATGGTGACTGAACGTGGGAGCTGAGCTAGCTGTGCTCTCCACAACTAAGATTGAAGGACAACAACTTGGCTGTTCCTCTTCCCCAATTCCCCAACACTGTTTCCCTTCCCCAATAAAATATTAAAAAATATATATATTAAGAAGTTGGATTACCTTGTCTATGGTATGTGTATTTGAAGTAGCTATGAATATGTGTGATTATGTTATGTGGCTTTGAAAGAATTTGCACTATAGCTAGAGAAGCCTATTTTATGAGAAACTTCATACATTTTGTTTCATGTTCCCACAAGAGCAAATGAAGAAACCAAATGATCTTGAGACCATGCATTTCGATACTTAGTGGAGATAACACCTAATTAACTCAGGAAGATGCTTAAGAACTTGAAAGTTTAAGCATGACCAAAAAAGTAAAAAAAGATGTTCAGAAGCAAAAACAAAGGAGGAAAAATTAAATAATGTTTTATGTAAGACAATAAGATGATCAGGTTAAGAAGTTAAAAACAATAAAAACAACAATAAAAGGAAGCCAATATAATTTAGTTAAAGTAATCGCAAAGTTTACTAAGCTATTCTTTTATGAATAACTAATTAAAAATGATTAAAACAACACATACTAATGATATAGAATTCTGTTCAGTAATTTAATTATACAATTAGAATAATACCAACAAAAAATACGGCACACATTTATTGAGAGCTTACTCTATTCTAAACACTATTTTAGTTAGATACATGCATTATATCATATTTAAAAAAAGGATTAGGTTTTCCAGAATATCTGGCTTAAACCAGTCAATTTGAAATCATAATGGAATGTCCTCATGTTAATATTTACGTTATTGAATCTTTGATAAAATATAGTTTATTTATTGTCATCTTCCCCTTTCCTAATTTTCCATAGAAAGCTGAAAAAGAATATTGAAAGAGAATATACACATTTATCAAAATATATTTTAGCAAAAGCACAGTACCTGGCACATAACAAGTATTCAACAAACATTATTTAAACCACTAGTGAAAAATATGGTACAATCAATAGAAATTAATAAATTGTTCTTTGAGATTTATATTCAACTAAACTGGTGTCTTTAATTTTTTGGTCCCTTAAAAAAGAGAGACAATGATTATTAATACATGGTCATTAATATCTACATTTAACTCTCAAGACATGGCTCAAAATTATTTCAGTACACAGCCTCACCTATGCGTAGCTATCACTTTGCTTCTATTCAGGAAAACACTTTAAATTAATAACAATTTAAAAATAAGATGGAAAAGCACTTAGTTGATGAAGCACTTAATTGAATTGCATTCAACTGATCACTAGTTGTTATTCCCTGTCCAGGTGAAAGCTATGCCTAGGTTTCTTCTCAGCCAACAGCATCCATCCATCACATAACTTTCACACTAGTAAGCATAAATGTTCCTTGAAAAATGGCATGGAGACAAAGCTTGGGGTATTTTGTTTCTGGGAAATGTTTTATCAGCATTAAATTCAACGTAGGAAGTTTCTCACAAGTAGTTATGATGTATTAACATATTCCTAATCTTATCTGAACACTCATAGGTTCATTTTGTTATAAATTGTTCCTCAAAAGGGAGTTTTTGAATTCCAGTGAGAATTGAGAAATTAGTAGTATGATATATATTTTATTTTGGCGCTATTAAAAGCATGCATTAATTAATAGCTTTGTTTAGATATTCTACTTGGCCAAATCATGTCACATCTGTGCTTCCTACTTTCTGGGCTCCTTCTCATTCCAGCTCCCAGGACTCCTATTACCCCAACTCCTTGCAGTGTCCCACCTGGTCTTGCACCAGTTCCATTCTCCATGGTCAATGCTACCTCGGGATAGCATAATGGTTAAACACCTGGACCTAGAGACACTATGACACAGTCCAAACCTTAGTTCTGCCATTTAATGCGTATAATTAAAACAAGTTATTCAAGTTCTCAGGAGCTCAGTTTCTCTGTGTCAAATGGGAATAAAACTATCTCATAAGGTATTTGTGAGTCTTAAGTGTATATGTGTAAAGCACTTAAAATGATGTTTGGTGCACAGTAAGGATTATATAAGTGTTAGTCTTATTATTCCATAATCAAATCTTTTATCCCTTTCATGCCACTGAACTCCTAAAATATTCAGATAAAGAATTAAAATTAAAATATTTTACCAATTTACTTGTATAAAAGAGAATACTCAATGATTTATTCCTTAAGCTTTTTTTTGAATATATAAAATATTTTTTTAATTAAAATTTATTGGGGTAACAATGGCTAGTAAAATTACATAAGTTTCAAGTGTACAATTCTATAATACATCATCTATATAGCACATCGTATATTCACTATGCACAGTCAGTTCTCCTTCCATCACCATGTATTTGATCCTTTTTATCCTCATTTGCCACCCACCCCTCCCTCCTTATCCTCTGGTAACCACCAAACTATTGCCTGTATCTATGAGGTTTTGTTTCTTTATTTGTTGTTTTCCTTTGTTGCTTTCAGTTTTATATCCCACAAGGAATACATTTTAGAAAAGTTCTTGAGTCACAGAAGGCCAAGAGGCCTTCTTTTAAGTACCTACAAATTGTGCTATAAAGGTTAGCACTTACTGTGTCTCCTGGTAGGCTGATACTATTGGCATTTCATTTTATATTTAATGCTAAACTAAAAGGTTTCTACAGCAAAGCATCCATTTGCAATATTGATGCATTAGAAAAAAAAAAAGAAAAAATATTGAAGTAGCCAAAAAATCATAATTCTGTAATAATACCAAGATGGTACATTTTGATATTGAGAAAAAGATTAACTAGTGAATAAACTGGTTTATATTATAATTTAACTCTCATAAAATCAATTTTGTACTCTGATTCTAATCAATGAAAAACAATGACAGAAAATGTCAAAAATTTCTCTTCATAAAAGTCAGAGTATGCTTTTCTTTTTAGAAGTTGCTAGTTAAGTAAAAAATATTTGATAAATTAAATTATGGGCAGGTACTTTCTCATTATCCCAAATTAATTATTTTAGAATTATCTTCAAAATATTGCCAAATTATCTCCCAAATAGTGCCAGTTTAAGTTTGAGTAAATTAATTGAAAGAGCTTCTTATAATTGCTTATCTATTTTGAAAAGGAATCAAATGTTTGCATCCTTGGGGCATCATTAAACAAAATGAAAATCATCCAGTTGATTTGGTTGTGCAGTGCATATTAAAAAAAAAAAAGAAAATTGAGCTTATTTTTCAACCCACATAAATAATTGTATTTGAGATCCTTTGACATCTTACTGATTTAATCACTTGGTCCCACAATGATTTCTTTTCTGAACTGGCCAGAATATTGATGTCTTTTACAGAGACCTAATTAAATCACACTAGTTTAACAAAATTAGATTGTTAATGGGATGGTTTAGCAAGTTATTTTGCAAATAGAAAAGACTGCTTGCTCTGCCCTAGTAGAGAGTGACAGATAATATTAGTGGCAGTGTTCATGAAAGCTACCAAAAATATGGTACATAGCTAGAGTGCTTGTTTTAATTTACATATCAGGTTACGTCACTTTCCCGCTTATATCCCAACTTGAGATAAAAATTAAAACTCCTAGTCTATAATAATGTCCAGGAGAAATCCCCTGGTGCTCCCTAAACCCAGGAGTGACCCAGCTCTAAACAGAAAAGCCAAATGTGCATCAGAAATCCTGAAAAAATTCTATTCTAAAAAGGACACAATCCAGAAGCCACAAAAAAGTGATTTCACAGATTTGACTAGATAAAAAATATGCTTTTAAAGAACAATGGACATTTTTAAAAGTTCAAAGACATAAGACAGGCTACAATGAAATATTTACATCATATATATTAGGCTAAAGTTTAATATCCTAAATGTATAAGCCAAAGAGTCAGAGAGAAAAACTCAAACTCAAAAGGAAAAAGACAAAGGAGAACAAGCAATTTGCATTTTAGCAATACAAATGGCTAACCAAATGTCTCACTAGTGATCTAAGAATGCAAATTTAAACAGAAATGAGTAACTTTTTTGCCTACTGGATTGGCAAAAATGAAAAAGATCCATTGTTTGTAAAGGTGGGGGCCAAAGGATAAACTTGGGGAAAGTGTAACTTAGTTTTATTTTTGGAGGGTAATTTGCAGCACTGATCAAAATGTAAATGTAAACATGCTTGTTCCCAGAAAATCCAATTCTAGGGATTGATTCCAATGATAGTAATAATAGCTAACCTTAACTGAGCACTTACCACGTGTCAGATCCCATGCCAGGTACACTACATGGACTACCTCGTTTACTTCACAAGGTGACCTGGTGAGTGTAGGCCTATAAATATCTCCAGAAGGAGAAACTGAGGCTTAGGAAGTAAAGTTTCCCAGCTACTAATTCATGAAGTCAGAATTTAAATCCAGGCAGTCTGATTCCAGAGCCTGCACATATAATCACTTCCTTTAACATGTCTCAACATGTGCATGAAGAGAGCTTATACATGTGTGTATATATATCAGCATTACTATAATATATAGAGACTAAATCATCTAAAATTTCAAAATTAGAAGGATCTTTTGAAAAATAAGTTACAACCATGCATGGGATACTATGCAGCAAGCGGGTTGTTTTGCTTTTTACTTATAGGGATACCCATGTCATATTATTGAGTAAGAAAAAAGCAAGTTGTAAAATACATAAGTAGTATAATTGATTGTTTTTAAAAAAACTTTATTTGTGTATGTAAAAAGAAACACACACACACACATACACACACACACACACCATTTACAGTAGTTATTCCTTAGGTATGGAAGTGAGAAGACTTTTACTTCTTGACTTTAAATATGTACCATTTAGGTCTCTTCACCCAGTAAGAATTTAAAAAGTACAAAAGAAGAAATCAAAACCCCTTACTCTGGTTTTCAAAGTCCTCACATTCCCTTACCTCTTGGATCTCATCTTGTGCCATTTTCTCCTTTGCTCACCAACCACCCTGTCCTCACGCTGAAAAACATTGGTTTTCTTTCTGTTTCAGAATCAACAAGCTCATTTTGAACATAGGAGCCTTGGTTTGGATGTTTTTCCCCCTGATCTTCACTTGCCTGACTCCCAGCCATTCATATCTTGGCTAAAAATGAACTTCAAATGAAAGACCTTTCCTAACCACCTGCATTACTAGTATCTAGGCTCCATGAAATCAACACCTTGGCTGTCTTATTGTCTATGGTATCCCCAACATCTTGACTAGTTAACCAAACACAAGATACTCAATATATTATTTGCTGAGCAGTTGAATCAGCACTTCCTTTGTGATAGGTAGGCTCTGTGCTATTGGTGGTGCATACAGCATTTCCTTCAGTCTTCCTAACAAGACTGCAAGGTAAATATTGTTATAATGGTTTTAACTAGTAAGTACCCAGATTCAGTGCCCAGATTTACCACCTGGTTTGTCCAGCACCAAAACTCTTATTTTTTCACTGACCAACTAGCAAAGATGAACGAATACTTGAGCACTGTGAGTTCTGTCATCATCTCTGCTTGTGTCGTGTTATAAAGATGTCTATTGCAGCACTTGTGACTTTCAAACATATTTACGTGTTGACTTTCCACATGAGATTATGAGTTCCTTGAGAATAATGACTGTGCCTTATTTATCTGGATAGCCCTAGTGCCTGGAACACAATAGATCTGCAATAAATCTTTGTTGAAGAAATGGATGAATTTAGAGAATCCCAACTTCTGAAAACTAAACTGAGATCTCATTGTTGAACTGATGTATAATAAGTTTTCTTAACCAAATAGCTTTTGAATTGGAAACCATATGCACTTAGAGTATATAAACTTCTATATATTAAAAATTGGTTGAGTAAAATGATGGACTTGATATAAAGAGTTTATGGTTATTTTAGATAGTTATCCTTTAAAATTTTTTCATTCTCAAAGGCATGAGTTAATACTGGTATTCAGTGATAATGTTTCTTTATAAAGGTATAAGAATATTTTGGATTATCTGCCATGTAAACATTTTTGGCAAAACTGCTTTTGTTCACTAATTTTTAGGTACTGTTATCTTGTGTATTTTACTTTCTGTGTCGTAGCTGTAAAGCAGCAGGCAATTTGGTGTGATACAGCGTGAGTGCCACTACAATGATATCTGTACCTGGAGTTTAAAGAACATAGAGGGCCCTTCCATCATTCCTATCACTTACTCTGAAAAAACCTCAGCCTCAGCTTGGAACTTCTTTTTGTTTGCTTTTTGACCATCTTTTTTCTGGGATGTTTGGCTTTCTCCCACATCGTTTACTTGTTTCTACAATGGATCCCTTTGTTACGTAACTTTTTATGTAATATTTCTCATCTTGCTCAAAATTCTACTTCAGAATGACTGCAGAGTAAAATATTTACTCCTAAAACTTAAATACTTGCACATTACTATGGCCTTGTACACGGTGGCTTCGTCCTATCATTCTGGCACATTGCCATTTCCTCCCTAACTTGAACTCTACACTTCGGTCTGTTGGCTTCCTACTTCCCATTCTATCCTACTCTCCACCAAACACCAGGTGCATTTCCACCACAGTATCCATGTCCATGTTTTTCTTTTCCATGAAATGCAATTCTTCATTCCTTTATTTCTTATCTTGATTAGTGGAAAAAGTCTGGGATTTAGAGATAAGCAGATTTGAGTTTGACTTTCTGTTTTGCTTAACAATCAGTGAACTTGGGCAGACTACTCAATTTACCTGACTGAGCTTTCTTATGCATAAAATAGATATTTATAAAAGTTGAATGATATGATAAATTTGATTTCCAAATTTCTAATCTGGTATAGAGGAGCCAATATGTACATTACCCACTTTTACATTATCACTCAAATAAAACCTCATCTCCTTTGTTAACTCTTGCCACATGACATTCTTTTACCTTTGTCAACTACTATTGAATTCATATTATTCAACTACTATTGAATGCATATTTTTAACATTCATTTGATGTGCATACACACATGCATGTGCACACGCACACACACTTTACATGGTTGAAAGTCTTATTATCTCAATTTTACAGTTGTTTTTTTCTCATTAAACTTTGTTTTGATGGGTCAAAATTCTGTGACAGATTTTTTGTTAAATTATTTCCTTTAAAAAGTACTGATCTTAAAAACTAATAGCTCAAAAATTGCCACACACACACATACACACACACAAAACAAACGGTCCACAAAACATTCTCCTTTCTTTGTGCAAGTTTTACGATACACTGGAATCATTAACCAGTCTTTTACTATTAAACTTAAATGGCCAATTGAGACAAACAGTTCTGAGACCATTCTTCCACCATTGATTAAGACTGGGGTGGCAGGATTGGGGATGATATTCATTTAGCCTTCTGAGCTTTCTGGGCAGAGTTGGTGACCTTGCCAGCTCCAGATACCTTTTTGTCCACTGCTTTGATGACATCCACAGCAACTCTATCTCATGTCATGAGCAGAAAATTGGCCCAGAGTGGCGTAGTCAGAGAAGCTTTCACCACATATAGGCTTGCCAGGAACCATATCAACGATGGAAGCATCACCAGCTTTCAAAAACTTTGGGCCATCTTCCAGCTTTTTCCCAAAACGACAATCAATCTTCTCCTTCAGCTCAGCACATTTGCAAGTAATGTGAGCTGTGTGACAATCAAGCACAGGTGCGTATCCAGCACTTATTTGGCCTGTAGTGTTCAGGATAATCATCAGAGCCATGAAGCCAGCTGCTTCCACTGGTGGGTCATTTTTGCTGTCACCTGCCACATTGCCACGACAAACATCTTTGACAGACACATTCTTGACATTGAAGCCCACATTGTCCTCAGGAAGAGCTTCACTCATAGCTTCATGGTGCATTTCAACAAACTTGACTTCAGTTGTAATGTTGACTGGAGCCAAGGTGACCACCAGGCCAGGTGTGGAAACACCAGTCTCCACTCAGCCACAGGGACAGTACCAATACAACCAATTTTGTAGACACCCTGGAGGGGCAGATGCAAAGGCTTGACAGTTGGACAAGTTGGTGGCAGGATGCAATCCAGAGCTTCAAGCAGCGTGGTTCCATTGGCACTGCCATCTTTACTGGTAACTTTCCATCCCTTGAACTAAGGCATGTTAGCACTTGGCTCCAGCATGTTGTCATCATTCCAACCAGAAACTGGCACAAATGCTACTGTGTCAGGGTTATAGCCAATTTTCTTACTGTAGGTGCTGACTTCCTAAACGATTTCTGCATATTTCTTCTGGCTGTAAGGCAACTCAGTGGAATCCATGTTGTTAACACCAACAATTAGTTGTTTCACACTCAGTGTGTAAGCCAGAAGGGCATGCTCACAGATCTTCCCATTCTTGGAGTTATTTGCTTCAAATTCACCAACACCAGTAGCAACAATCAGAACAGCGCAGTCAGCTTGAGATGTGCCTGTAATCATGTTTTTTATAAAGTCTCTGTGTTCTGGGGCATCAATAATGGTCACGTAATACTTGCTAGTCTCAAATTTCTACAGGGAGATATCAGTGGTGATCCTCTGCTCATGTTCAGCTTTCAATTCATCCAAGACCCAGGCATACTTGAAGGAGCCCTTTCCCATCTCAGCAGCCTCCTTCTCAAATTTTCCAGTGGTTCTTTTGTCTATCCCACCATTTTTGTAGATCAGATGACCAATAGTGGTAGACTCGCCATAATCTACGTGTCCAATGACAACGATGTTGATGTGTGTCTTTTCCTTTCCTATTTTGGGTTAGATTTAGCAGTGGTTTTCACTACACCTATTTTCTGGCAGCAAACCCATTGTGAAAAAGCTCATCTTTATCATTTCTTAACGGTTGTACTGGAACAATGAATTCATTAAGATTTTTTTTTCAAAACATATATGGGCATGGTTTAAAAATATTCAAATAGTATAGAAAGTCCTGTAAAAGCAAGAAGATCTTTTGTCTCACCTTTCCTTAATCATTGTCCTGTTCCCTAGAGGCACAAATATGGTGGTTTTTTAAAAAATATTATTGTAATTCCCATATTCCATCACTGAAACTGAAGTTATCAAGAATTTATCATTTTAGGGCCGGCCGAGTGGCGCGGTGGTTAAGAACTGGCTTGGGATGCCAGTGGGCCCCGGTTCGGATCCCACATATGAGGGCCAGTGACACTGCCTTCCACAGCTCAGATGCTGAACAACAGCTCAACCTGGAGCTGGGTTGCCGTGAGGCGCCGGCAACGGTGTAGGCTGCAACCCCTGCTGCAGTGGGTTGCCATGGGCTACCGTGGGTAGCCAGCAGCCAGCGTGAGCGGCCAGCAGCCGCTGTGAGCGGCCGTCCAGAAGCCGGCGACTGATCTGCCTCACCTGGGAAGAGCGCAATGATGGTGCCAACTTGGGCCAGTGAAGCAACGTCCTCCATAACTAGACTGAAGAACAAAACAACAGCAACTTGTCTGTCCCCCTTCCCCCAATTCCCCAGCACTGTTCTCATCCCCGAATTCCCCAATAAAAAATCTTTAAAAAAAATAAAATAAAATACCTTATTGTATTAATGGTATTTCTCTGTGAAAAATCATGATGCTCTTTTACAAAGGACAACTTAGCATCCATGCTCAGGATCTTCCCTCTACACAAATGCTTCAGGTTTCAAGATATGTATACAACAGAGAGTATAATTTTCAAAACATTCCTATATCCATAAGTAAGCACTAAAAATAATAAATTTAACATATTTTTAAAAATTATAAAATGTGTTTTATATTTAATAACATTACATCTGCTGATTTTCTTCAAACAGGTAAAGGACTTTTTTATCACTGGAAATATTTCTCTACCTTAATGCTAAATGGAAAATTTATATGAATAAATATATAAATTGTTTAATAAATTTAATATTTTCTGAGACATTATGATAATGTCCACCACATAATTTAAATGTTGAAATGTATATATCATATCAATTTTTATACATATTCCAGTAATACTTGGAAACTAGGAAAGACCAGGAACTCAGACATTTTGTAAGTTAAGACTCTATGACATTAACATCAGTGTTCCTTAACTTTTTATATTCTATTATATTTATGAAATATGTTGGTTAACAGTTTATCTAAAATATTATTGAATGATAAAATAGTTGTAAACACTGAAAAATAACTTAAAAGATATAATAAAAATATATAATTATTTCTGAGAACAAAAAAAAATGCCTTCTATCTGTACTTTCTTTAAATAGCTGAATCTTATTTTCTTTTCATATTTAAGTTCTAATTTTGCATATACAACAAATCACATTCCTTTCCGATACACTGATTTTAGACTCTTAAATAAATTTATGCTCATGTAGTAACTAAATAAAATGCAAGATTCATGCCAAACCTCAATCAGAAAGTCTAATATGCAGTGGTATATTTCTGTATATGTTTTTCATCCATTACATCATGTATATGCCATTATTTAGTAATTTATTCCATAACAGTTGCTTTAAGCTTTAAACTTTGAAGGTAAAATGTCTTTATAGAAGAAGGGTTTTACAATAGAAATCAATAGATTCTGATATTTATAGGAATAAAGTCCACATTTTCTCTATATCTTATAACCTATTGCTTCTTGTTTGTCACTGGCCACTATTGCGTGGCTGTCCACAACACACTGAAGTGTTATGATTATGATGTGATATATATATATATATATGTGTATATTTATTTATTTATTTATTTATATATATATATATATATACTCTTTTGAAATTATCCATACGTTCTCAACACAGATTTTATAAAACTGAATGACTATGAAGTAACACTATGTAATAAAATGTTAGTATTTATTAACTGTAAACAGATAAAGCAACTATTTTGCTCTCTATCGATATAAATCCAGGAGAAAATAGCTGAGCATTGAAAAGGACATAAATATTCAAAGGAAAATTTTCTCTTTCCTGAAGAAGAGAGCTATCTTGTCTGTATTGAACATGAGATACACTTTCCCTAATTCTAGTTCTCAGTTCACATAGCCATTGAGCTATTTGGGTGACAGAATTACATTGTTCTGATGAAAGATAAAACTATTGTTGAATGGAATCGATAGACTAATTTTCTGAAACTCTGAATTGCTATTTAGTGGAAAATTTCAAGAATATATCAAAGTTGTAACAAATAGATTCTTATGAAGACAAAGAATGCTGGAAAAGTGGAGGGGAATGATAGAACACAATTCTACTTAATCTGAATTACCATCTTAGTCATGCAAACCAATTTCAGGGTCAAAATGTGAAGACTCTTGACTCTTACAAGTTCACAATAAAAATATAATGTCAAATTGACAATATAATAATGCCAAAATGAAAATGTACTGGACATCTCCTAGGTAAATAAAATAAATTTTTAAGATTTCATCCTTATATAATATTATTAGAATCCACTTACTGCTATTCATTTGTTTGCTATTTATTTGTACAACACCTTTCTAGTTTCTCAGGAACTATGGTGGTGTTTAACTATAAAGTGCTACATAAAGAAAGTCCTGTGCTGTTCTTTTGATTTGATTTCAGACTTCTACATGACAAATTTCTGAGCAGTATATGATCACGAAGTTTATGTCTCAGGCAACCTGATAGTTGAAAATTACAAACATTGCTGGATGCCACTGGTGGGTGGCTGATTATGAACCTGAAGGTGCTGCAGCAATCAAAACATCCTGAGACACACCTGAGGTGATTTTCCAAGGAATTTGGAAGGAC
The DNA here is from genome assembly GCF_001890085.2 of Hipposideros armiger. NCBI lineage: Eukaryota > Metazoa > Chordata > Mammalia > Chiroptera > Hipposideridae > Hipposideros > Hipposideros armiger. Next base: position 831,218 of record NW_017731877.1, read on the forward strand.
TAGAGGCCTTAGCAATGGCTTTCATCAGTAGTATTATTGACTGGCCCCTGTATCTGTTGTCCAGGTTTTATGATCATTTCTAACATTAAGGTTAGCAGCTCTTAACCAATAATACTAAGGGTAAATCAACAGAAGACCGATAATACATCTAAGGATCACGCTATTTCTTTGTTAACTAAAGAAAAGAAAAATTTATCCCAAGATTTGTAAAGTATTTTTGAATAATATGATTGTTGCAGATAGAAGTGGAAAAAATCTTAAGCTTATAGCAATTAACAAAAATTACTTCCTTAGTGAAGACTTGTTTACTTTGGAGTAGACTACTGGAATTGAGGGTTACCATACTCACCAATGTTGTGCCTATACTCAGTTCTCTATACATTTCTAGGGCCTCTATTAGCCTTTAGGGTTTAAAGCCTGCACTTCATTAATTCATACTGTTTTTGCTTCCTGAAGAGATAAACCCATCTTCTGAAATGTGCAGATTAAATGGTGCTTTATACTCAGAACTCTAAATCATTTCATTGAATTATCAGTGTACCCTTAATGTACATTCTTCTCTTTGGTTCACTATTGAATAGATAAGTACAGATTTTTTTTGATGGAGCGTTTTCTACCATCAATTTAGTTCAGCGTATGACTTTTTCCTTTGTAAATCAAGTTCCTTCCTCTTAGGATGGATATAAATATAAAACACATAGAGATATTGTTTATTTTAGAAAACATCACTATGAAACAGTAAACATGCACCTATTTCTGATAATCATGCACTGCATTTCTGTTGCAGTGAGGAATCGCCATACCTACATTAATTAGAAATACTATGACTGTGAGGGAAATAACTCCAACAAAAAGTCTGAAAGTATTAGAGAAATTGTCTCTTACTGAACAAAAAGAATAGATGTAGCTCCAAAGTCTTAGTAATGCAGAAATAATGACTGTCACAGTGTTATTTACACTATTATTTCCCTTAAGTGATAACATCCAATAAACCAAGGAACCTCTTATATTAAAAGAATAATAGTCAGGAGCATAAAAGAGGAGTCTCTTATGAACTATAATTCGATTATTAATAAAAACCTATGTAGAACGTAAAAAGAGAGTGCTGGTAATGTTGTGGGAAGAACACCTAGAGAATGATGTGATGTGGATAGTACCCAGGACAAAACTAAGAAAAAGCTCTTTACAAAGCTTTTGTTGACAAACCTCCTGCTGGTTGCTACCCTCAAGCACCCATCCTTTTAACGATATTAGAAAGAGAAAGGCAGATGCAAATTAAGTAAATAGAAATTAGGTAAAGAAGTATAAATGATCTAGGTAGTTCTACCTTGGATAGGGCAGAGATGTTGTTCAAGAGGAGTTTGTGAGTGGGACAAAAGATAAGAACAAAGAGCAATGGTTCGGAGCTTGAATTTAGGTGTCTGTGTACTGAGCCTTGTTGTTCAGGGACTTACTAGGTACTCAGACTTGTCCTTGTCTTGAGGATTTTCTCGGTCATTGTAAGAAATGCACACAGGTCACTTCAGCTGCTCTATCTGGTGGTCACTCCTGCAGAGAAGAAAACCCTGGACTAGGACATTCTCCTGGTGTTATTGCCGTGTGAGTCGGGTTTCCAGCAATTCTACAAGATGGACACCATAATTGTCTACCCTCCTTCTTACAGCTAAACCAGCCTAAAAACCTAGAATAAGTAGACAGGGAAGTTAACACTGTGAATGATATAGTTAATAATGTTAACAGTATGTTAACGCGCATACTGTTATAAATACAACGTTATTTTTTTAATGTTCTTATTGTTTTCAGACCATTATTTTCTCCACAAGATGAAAATGGAATATAAACAAAGCCAACTCAAAACATTTCTCACACTCTATCTTTCCAACCCACTTGCTTTTACTCGTTCTCTACGCTTTACATATATATATATATTACCTATAAGATGCTTTCCTTAACCCCATGCTTCCTGACTTTCCTTCCTTCATTCAAGCATTTTCATTTCACATCCTGTGTTTAGTTCTCTCACAACACTGACCATACTAAATTCACCCAGGAAAAAGATTTTTCTGGAAAACCCTCACTCAGACATTCAATTGACTATGACCTGAGTGGTCGGTCAGTATACCATAATATTGAGGTGATCAACACCCTGGATACATGGAGGAATGGACATAGTCTAATACAGTCATAACAAAGAAGTCCATGTTCCTGGAAGACAAAAAAAAAAATGCCAGAACCTCTCTGAAATGAGGAGGCAGAAACTTCTAGTGGCTAGTTTCACATCATCTGGAGAACCAAGTTTCCCAAAACTATTGGGTAGCTGGTTTATTTTTCTCATTCCGATTAAGCATAGATAAAGGAATGTATATTCAAGAAATCCCTCAGAGTTGGGAGTGGGTGTCCTCATATTACTAGTTACACTGGAAACCTACACTAAAATAGAAAACTCTAAACATAAATTAAGTCCCCGGGAAGCCCAGCCTAGATAAGGAACGTGAGGAGGACCTGATGAGATTCTGCCTGTTTCTCTTCCCTAGTATGCTCTCATTCTATCGTCCTATTTCTCTTTCTTCTTCTATTCTTCTTTGTTTCAACTTAGAATGCTTTTAAAACCTGATTATGTTTTATATGCTTATTATTTGTTCATTTAAAAAGTCATATGATCTCACTTATACATGGATTCTAAGGAACTGAATGGATGGGAGAAGTGGATGGAGATAGTCTCAGAGACACAGAGGAAGAACTGAGGGTTGTTAG
>NW_017731877.1:834153-899773 GCF_001890085.2 Hipposideros armiger
TATAATATATATACATATAGTCTCGGGACATGGAGTAGAGAGCGGGAACGGATTCAATGGAATTGTAATAGATAAGCATGATATTGGAGGTGGGAGGGCAATAGATGGGGGGAGGGGGGTTGTTACCTGGTGAGGGTGAAAAGGGTAACTATTGTATTGTTCTGTACACCTGAAACTAACAATAAAAAAAATAAATTAAAAAAAAGAAAAAAGTCATTGAGCTCTCTTATTAATATAATGAGAAAGCTGAATATTTCTCTTAAAATATTAAATTTCAATACCTTTTTATGGGCACAGGGTTTTTCAGTAACTATCTTACTGGCCCTTATAGAAAAAGAATTTTATACTTAATAATAATTGTAAAATACTGAGAAAGTTAACCCCTCCTTTACGGAACACGTATCTCTGGCATCATTACAATGAAGCTCCAAATGAAGTTAAAAGTCTGTAAAATGGCCCGCTTTGTGTGTGAAATTTGGACTTGTTTCATCAGCAATACTTAATTACTATATTGGACATAGTGACAGTCCCATTAATTAGCTCAGGGACTAGCATTATTCATTCTTTTGGCATTGAAGCAATTTCCATTACAGTGAAGTTTTATATGGGAATGATAAATGACAACAGGCTACTACAATTGTTACCATCTATTCAGCCAAATTAATGCAACCCCAAACAGAAGTGTGCAGAGGAAAACATTGCAGTGACATGGAAACAATGGGAAGTGTTACCAAAGAGTCATAAACAATTTGTGTTACTTAAGAAACTCTTTTTGGTATCTAACAAAGCCAAAATATAGGTCTTCATTATGGAAGGATTCTAACGGTACATCCCAGGCAGTTAAATCTAGAATAGTGCTCCTCAAACATGACTTAACATCAAAACTATCTGGTAATTTTTCTAAAAAGGAAATAAGATTCTTGTGTTCTTCTCTCTGCTTCCTTCTATTTCCTCTTAAAGGTTTTTGAGACGATATATGTGTGTGTTTTCATTAATATCGCAGGTGATTGTGATGCAGGTTTGGGAACCACAGATTTAAAATGTAAGTGTACGCACACTTCAGTTCACTCAGTGTAGCTGTGTTTTGCAAAGACTGCTTGCCAAGTCAAAGTGTGGCATCATTTAAGGAAAGTAGTATTTGTAGTAAAGAATTTAGGTTGATTGTCATTTCAGAATAGTATTTTTTTTGGCAGTAAATTCAGCATAAATATTCATCTTTTGTGAATTTTTATGTCTGCCAAAGGGAATTTTTTTCAACTTGCATTTAAACTGTTACTGGAAAATTCATAAGAAAAATCCAATTAAATACTGATCTTTCTGAAATTTCATTTTTAAATGTAAAATTATAAGATTTGGATTTCTTATAAACTTCTGGTTTCAATTGGTTAAACTACAAAATGTTTACTCAAATAGCCACCAACTTTAACAGATTGGGTCTACCTTGTTAACTGACCTGATTTTGCTGTAAGAAGGACCTGTTGAAGATAATTTGTATATTATGAACTCATTGTTCAATTTTGTCAGAATGTTTATATACAATATTCTTTTTCTGAGATTTCTACAGGAAAAGTCAGCTGTAATTTAAAGTTTAGTGAATGTGCTTCATAAATGGCCTGTGGATACTCATTAAAAAAATATATATAGTTCCTATGCCCTATCTCAGATCAACTGAATCAAAATATCAGAGGCTAAGTTCAGGAATTCACATTTTTAAAAAATGCTCTCCACCCCATCCAGGGATTCTTACGTACGCTAAAAGTTGAAACTCCCTGCTCAGACTATAAAGTTTTTCTTTGTCTTGATGTTTAAGAGTTTCAATAATGGAAACCTTTTTTATACTCTTTTGGTTGTTACACAATAAAATATTTAAGTCATGTACATTGTCATAACTAGTGTCCTATTTTCCATTCTCAGAAATTGCTTTAAGCCTAAAGGGCCGTGTAGATGCTAGGAACTCCCACTGCATGGAAATAGGACAAGCTCCTTTACTTTATCTGACAGTTTCTCTCTTCTGGGAAAATACCCTCCTTGAGATCTGTACTCTCCAAGGCCTTCATCATGAAGAGGATGAATGGATAAGCCCCCAGAAAGGTGACACTTGCAAATATAAATAAAATGGAATATTTGCACAGCTATCACATTATAATTTTGTAACATTTGTAAATGTAGAGCAGTTTAATGAAACCTTATTTATTTATTCTCCCAACACAGAGAGATTGAGTGGATAACTTCACATTTTTTTCTGAAGGTCTTTATGTGATTGTCTATATGGTTGAGATCATATTATATACGTGTTTTGGGGTTCTGATTTTTATCTTAATATTTTCTTTCATAGCTACTTTCTTAGAAAATTCAAAATTATTAGCATCATCTTTTCAATGTCTTCATATGAGTATAGTCAGTGATTCATTATTTCAAAAGTTATTCTCCTATATTTGTACATTTAGGTTGTTTGAATTTTCAATATTATAAATAATGTTGAAATCTACTTCTGTGTTGCTGCAATATTTATTAATTTAAAGTCAAGGGTTATGAATATTTACAAGTCATAAAATTGCTTTTTCGAAAGATTAAACTAATTTAAACTTCCTCTAGTAATACATGATAAAACACATGTATGAAATCTCACAGGGATTAACTTTTATCTTTTTTTAAATTTAGCTAATTTGTTATAAATAGGCATGTTGCATAGGCTAGTTTTAGTGATATGATAAGGAAAAAAGGTCACATTCATGGGCCAATGTGAATGCATAACAAAAAGAAAGTCAAAGTGCTTGACTTCTATCTTAAGCCTGCTTTGTCAAATAGAACAGTCAGAGCAGTGGAAAAATAATAAACATTATTAAAATATAATCAAACACCAAGAATAGGCGAAATAATTTTAGTAACACACATTACTGTCACATTAATTTAAAATCTATATAGAATTATCCAAAGACCATATAAATGAAAATGCTCAAACATCCTCAGAGATATTTAGCTGAAGTAAACTGAAGAATTAATTATATCTTTAAATACATTATAGCTTTATTTTTATCACTTTAATCTATTATTGTCTATTATTACTAATGCATTTATATTGATTTCTTCCTAATCTAGTTTACAATTTTTGCTTTATATGTGTCAATAATGTTTGGTCTGAAGGTTTATGAGAGCTTCACTGTGACTTATTTTTTATACAGTTGTAAGTAGCAAGAGACTTTTCTTATCTGATTTAATGTTGTTTTGCATTAACATCAACTTTGTGTGATAAGCACTATAGGCTGAGCATGGTCTATGGAGTCAGGCTGCCCAAGTTGGACCTCAGCTCTGCCTCCCAAATCTGTTAGCTCTCTATTCTGCCATCTGTAAAATGACAATAGTAATAGTCCCTATTTAGGGTTGTTAGAAGAATTAAATGAACTATCAGGCACAGGCTGAAATCTTACAAAAGTGGTGCATGTATGCTGGTTTTCGTTACTGAGTTTTCTCCATTTTCCCCTCCCTCCTTCACTACTTTCCTCCCTCTTTTTCTCCAGAGTCTGTCTTTCTCTCTCCCTCCCTCCTTTCCTGACTTCTTTTTGCATTTCCTGATATCTTTATAAATATTTTATTTTCAAACACTCTGAGGTATTTGAATAGACCAGTCTTCTTCAGAGTATAAAGTGTTATTTTGATACAATGTAAGAAACATAACATTACTTTTAAATAATTGAGGGTATCAAATTATATTTATTATTATTATTATTATAAATATATTATTATATATTATATTCAGTCATCATCAGTGTCTGTCATCATACCTCTCTCCACCCTGTCGTTAACTTTCTGTTGTCCATTTTTGTAAACATTGTTTTTTGTAACAGTGAATTACATTTATTATTTTATGTTATACTTCAAGAATTAAACCTGCTTCTATTTCTACAATTATTAAAGATTTATGACTAATTATTATTTAAATAATTATATTTACCTCCAGATCTTCAATACCATAAGTTTCCTACTAAGTTTAAATATTTGACAAAACTTTGTTCATTGAAATACATTTTCTAGCATTTTTAGAAAGAGCAAAGTGGTGGTTTATGTCCTGAATTATTGCATGTTTGATACTGTCTCTGTATCTGAGTAACCACATAGCTCAGTAACATATGCTTAATTTAACAGTTCCTTCCCTCAGACCTGCAGATTATATCAAGTTGTCATCTCTTAGCTAATATTGGTGAAAAGATATTTGAGATCAGCCTGATCATTTTTTTCCTCGTAGGTGAACTTCCTCTTTTTCCCTCATGGCTTATAAGAATCTTTTGTTACCCCAGCTTCAAACAATTCACTAGATTATGTCTTAGCCACTGTCTATTACTTTTTCTTAGAACATAACAAATTCCTTATATAGAGAGCTTCATATGAACATTGTGCCAGATAAGCTTTCTTATACTCATTTTTGCATTTTTTTCATCTTCAGAAATGCCAGTTATTTATGTATTTGATCAACATTGTCTCCTAAAGCTATAATACCAAATCTATCATTACTTAGGTTCTGGTTCTGTCGCTCTACATTGTGTGTTATTTTCTCCAATCTAGTCTCTTATTTTATTCAGCTTTTTAAAAATGCTAATATTGCTCATTGGCATTCCTAATGTAGGTTTAAATTTCAAAATGATTTTACTTTTCTCATCACATGCTTTACTTAATTTTGTCTGCCTCCTTTCACCACTTGAGGTCTTTTCTTAATTCTCGTAATTTATTTCGTAGAATTCATGGTATCTGATGTTTCTCAAAAATTCAAAAACTTGCTTTTTAAACGTTTTCTAATTTTTAGAGTATATATTTAAATGTATACTCCTCATTTGCCTTTTGCGTGCTATATTCCCTTTAGTGTATTTTTAACAAAAATTTTAGAGATCCTATGATTTTTTTGTTGTTGCTTTTGATTTTTATACTTTTTTGCTTCTGAATCTGGAAAGTTCCATCCTTTCGTGTTAATTGCCCCAAAATAGTGTTGATGGATTGTCTTTTATTCCCCCTCCCTGTTTAAACAGATGTTCTTGGAATCTTTTCTTATTCGTTGTACAGGGTGCTTTATTTAATTACTCAGTTGCTTGAAGGAGGGTGTAAGCAGGGCCTGAGGCAATGGACAAGCAGCATTCTAGGGCTGTTACTTCTGCCCACTTTCTTTTTAAATCAGTTGACACTGCCAAGAAGCGTATCTGGATTTTGTCATTCTTCAGCACTGGCACGTGGCACAGTCAGCCAACCCAGCGATATATCCTTTTTTCATTTGACTCATGCAGTCCTCTTTGTGCGGCTTCAAAGTTTATTCTTTTGTTTCTTTTTCTCTAAATCTTTTTTTTGGATCAGCTTTGGTTCCATGCCACAATTTCTGATTAGGAAGCTGAATCTGCAAACCAAAATAGTGTAACCACATTGCTCCCTTTCAACTCTGCTGTACCTGAAATTCTCTGGCTGGGTGGAATGTAGGTCTCAAACTAGGAGTTTCTTGTTTCTTCTATGGGGCACGCGTTGCTTAGACCCTGGGTCTTACATCTACATAGAGCTCGTTAGTAGAGCCTTCTAGAAACAATTACATGCTTCTTATGTTCACGAGGGCATATATAAAGGGTCAGCATCCATTCTCTTTTTGCTTAGGTAAAGTAATATCTGTAATATATTACGATTCAGTGGTATGGGTCATCATTTCCTTATTTTCAGCATAAATACAATTTCTTTATCTTATGTTTATCTTATGCCAATGTGTTCTTACCGTATCTCCTTAGGATTGAGGACATGGGGTCCAGATCAATTTAGACTCTTCTGTTTTCGTCTAGAACTTTAGTGGTTGAGTAAGTAGGCGAGGAGGGCTTCTGATGCCAGTTATGTATTTGCATAAGAATTGAGAATGTTGATGATATAGTCTAGTCCATACCTTTGAGGCTTTTACATGACTGTCAAGATTTAGGTCCCTACTTAAGAATAAGGGTCACCTCTTAACCTTCCAAGGAGTGCTGGATATAACCCAAATACCTGAACAGAACGTCACCAAAATACTTAACAGAGTTAAAATGTACAGCTTGTTTCATGAATAATGGGTTTCTATCAGGATCAGTGGGTGGACTGAGTTTAAGGCAACACGTGTTCTCAGCTTATCTGCTGCCCACTCCCCCTCCCTCAAATGTAGGCTTATATAAAAGCACTGAAGGAGGGCTATAAAGGGCAGTTTTGTGTCTTGTAAGAAACTATGTAACCCTGCTTTGTGGCCTAGTAACAAAACATGAACTGGAGAACATTTTTCCTCCTGCAAGGTACTGAAGGATAGAGAGAGCGGTGGCTAACTTTTGATAGGCTACCAATGAAATCGGTGAATAATATCACCAAAGGGCCCTTAGGATTCACATGAACAAATTTGGGAATGATATAGAATGATATCACATGGTTTATGTTTGTAAGGTATGTTCTATCTTACTATATTCATGGATTCTTTGGAGATTAAAAACATCTCCCAAATCAGAGATGTCTTACCTGCCAAGTCTGTTGCCATTTAACTGCTTTTTATACTAGTCTCAGCTAAGTCATTAAGCAGGAAAATTCTTCTCAATTTTCTGCTCATGTAACTGCTATAATGCACATCAGGGACCAGACTGAGCTGGGAAGCAACTTTGGAAGCGAGGATAATGACTAGGGTGGGTAGAGAGCCGAAGGTTAATATAGTAGAGCAATTTCGGTTAAACTACCATTAGATCTAAATTCCATAACTCTCAGATTAAAAGTTAATAAAATTACTAATTTCAGAATTTTATTAAACTCATAGAAGTAAAAATTATTTTTATATTACTTACTCATTAAATGCTAATAAAATTCTAGATTTAAATAGTTGTATTCTATTTTACTTTTACTTTCTTCAGTGTTATCATGACAGATATTGGATAAACACTCTCATAAACACTTGTAAGTGTTCATTAAACCTTATAAAGGGCCGGACCAGTAGCTCAGTTGGTTAAGAGCTTGCTCAAGAGTTTGAGCTCTGAGCAATAGCGGTTTGATGCCTGGCCTGAGCTGAGCAGCAGCTGAGCTGCTGACAGGTGGCAGGATGGCTCAGCTTAAAAAAAAAAAAAAAAGCTTATAAAGCAATGTTCTATGATTTTAAACATAGTGATTTGCCATAAATATAAAAATTAATATAAGAATAATATTATAAAACATGTTGTGTTTGAGACTTTGAAAACATCAATTTAATCTTATTTAACATGTTAAATGAATGGGAAAACAAAAATTAAGCAAAAGAAATGTAATTTTAAGAAATACGTTACAAAAAAAGCAAAACAAAATGGAAATAATTAGCTAGGACTAATGATCTATCTAAATAAAAATGAATAGAAATTAATACAAAGTGTGAGGAAAGGGCACCATCACTCACTATTGATGGCTGTGTATGTCTATTTGAAAGCAACTTCACAGTACATATCAAGAGCCTTTAAAATGTACATGTTCCTTCATCCCACAATTCTCCTTCTAGAAACATATCCAATGGTAATAAGTAAAAATATGGTCAAACTGTTATTTATAATTTTTAAACACTGGAAAAAATAAAAGCATTTAAAAACAAAATAGTTTAATAAATTATTAAAATCCACAAACTAAATTATTACTTGGTAATTAAAATAGTATTATTTAATAATATTTATTGGGAAAATGCCTAAAATAAAATGTTAATCCAAAATAGCATAATAAATGTAACAAATAAGTGTTTTTAAAATAGTAAAACTAGTATATATGATTTTATTATTCAGTAGTGTATTACTGTGATTTTAATTGTTTTGCTTACTATAGCTGTATTTTCAAGTTGCCTACCATAATCACATTACTTTTGCAATTAAAAAATACTTGTCAGACTAAAACACCAACTATAAATGTGTTGCTAAGGAATTCTGAGAATACAAGGAAAAATGTGGGGTTTTTTTGCATTTTTGTGGGTTTGAAATTGTTATAAAACACATAATTTCTTAAGTAAGAAAATGCCTTCTCTTTGCTTTCTTTTTCTGAATATAAGGGATACATTTACATTAGAGCCTTCATTACAAATAAATGTTAGATTGTATTTCAAAAGCTAAAATATAGTTATGGACTAATAAAAATGTTGGTGCTGTCATTATAATAAAAACAATTCTTTACTGTATTCTCTATTAATCATTTATTACAGTAACTGTAACAATTTTTAAAAAATATTCATGAAATGTTAAACATTTTAAGTACCTGTAGTAATTGGCAATGGAATTAATCGAATGATGACAAATGCTGCACAAGATATAAGCAGTATAAGAATATAGGAAATATGCACTCATTTTCTTTTTCATATTCAAGTGAAAATTAAGCTATAACCTGTAAATTGAAGGGTGTGAAAAGCGTAATTTTTATAGCTCTCTTTAAACTCTATGATTCTTTGCTATATTTTTATTAGTAAGGTTACTATGAAACAGTGAAAGAAGTTTAGAATCAAACTAAAGAGGCATGGAATAATAGTGCCAGCTGTATCAAAAATAAGTCATGTGACTTTAGTAAAGTCATTTAGCTTTCCTGGTAAAAGGAACAACTTCACATAATAGGTATTTTTCAGTTTAACAGGCTTTGATTATCAAGGTTTATTTTAAATGTGAAAAATATGATGGAATTGTAAACTGAAAACATACACTGTACAATTTTGAAGTAAAATATTATATTCAATGTGTAAGATGTCCTCAATTTTTATAAGAAGAGATTCTTTGAATTTTTTCATACAATATTATTTCATTTACTGTCATAAATACAGTGAAGTATAGAAATGGTTGACCCTGGCCATAAACAAGGCATATGATTGTGACACTGAAGTTTTCACAGGGCTAGAGGTCTTAGGTCCCTTGTACAACTACTATTCAAAAATTGCTGGGCTGGCCAAGTGGCTCAGTTGGTTAAGAGCTCGCTCAAGAGTTTGAGCTCTGAGCAATAGCGGTTCGATTCCTGGCCTGAGCTGAGCAGCCGCTGAGCTGCCAACAGGTGGCAGGATGGCTCAGCTAAAAAAAAAAATTGCCATAAGTGTACTTCATCCATAAAACTAATAAGATCTGTTTAAACAGAATTTTAAAATACATTATGCATTTATTCAGGCACTCATCCCTTTAGTAAACTTTTTAAAAAAACTTTTTTTCAAAAGCTAATCAGTGGCTTTATGAATGCAGCAGTGCTCAACTCAGAGGTCAGAAGTGAATGAATACTAAATTAGATCTGGCATGGGATAAATAGTCCCTCTATTCCATAGAGTTTATGTGACTAAGTATCCCCTTTCCAGGTTAAGAGGAAAATAAGATGCAGTTCTTGATTTATTTATGTTGATCTGTTTGCTTTCTTGGTTGGTTTATTGTTTTAAAAGAAAATAAAGACATGCTGGTGAAATATTACATGTTCATGTAAATATTTGATTATCTACTATGTGTGCTACATTGATTTGAAAACAAAATAGATAATAGAAAAAGAAATGTGGGCAACTTCACTTAACAAAAATGGTAAAAGACGATAGATAAGAGAAAGGAAGAATGAATGTAATCCTGAGAAAGTTAGAAGAAGAAAAAGTTAGTTATAAGTCAAAGAAAAATGGATAAAAAAAGAAGCAATTCCTTCAAGGAGCTAAGTTATCTAATGGAGGTAAAAGTATAAAAAAAACTGAGAATAATGAAGAGACTTTGAAATATTAGGAGAAGTGATTAGGATGAATAGTGATTTTTAATATAAAGAAAGTTTGCGCAATCAAAGATGTTATTTTAAAAGGGGTACAAATAATATGCAGTAATAAAGTATGGAGAAAACAAAAAAACACCCTCTAAGGTACAGTTCCCTGATGAGAAAAACTGTTTCATAACATCACTGCTTTGTACTTATCACACTTGTTTAAAAATTACTGTATGTATCATTTATGGAATAAAATACTACGATTTAGAGCAACAAGCACTTAGCAGATTTGGGTAGCTGAATATGCACTGTTTTTTGATACTGTTTGTGGGATTCCTCAGGCCTTGATAGCCTCTAGTTAACACAATCTTACTGATGCAACTCTTCCACTGCCTCTCTCACTGTTGGTACTAGCATGATCTTTCTGCTGATTAGGTTTCACATCAATCGCCCTCAATATCGCACAGCTTCCATTAGTGTTTCAATACACAATTTCAGGACTTTTTTGAGAGAAATACTTCATGAATTCACTGTTGCATAAGAATTTAGCATAAGAACTTTTCTAGTTCTTTCAGAAAAAGCAATCTATATCATCTATCAGGTGACGTAGTTAAATTAGTTCAAACTTACGTGATGTATTGGTAGCAAAAATATACCATTATAAGAATTCAGAATCTCAGATATCCATGTTAATTGAAACTGGTACTTCACTGGTGATGAACCATTTTCTTTCAAGATCATTTCATATGGATTAGTTTTTAAGAAACTTCATGTTCAAATTGCATTTTATATTACCGACATTCTAGAATAACATATGCTATAATGCCTCTAAAACATGTGTTGTTAAAAATCTGCTAGGTCTTAGACACAATGCCATATTCTCCTAACTGGAAATGTTCCTTAGAACCTGCCGAGTACACTGTGGTATTCATTACAATCTAGTTTATATGATGGTCACCTATTTACATGTCTTATTTCTCTTTCTAGACTTCAATTTTCATGAGGGCAGAGCATTTATCTGGCTTTTCTCTGTATCCCCCATAGTGCCTAGTATGATGGATTGGGTAAATGTTTATTTCCCCCTAAATATTGGCACTCAGTAAATATTTATAAATAATTCTGTTAACAAATGTAATTTTTTTGAGATGATTCATATCACACAATAGGCACAAAATGCAAAGAAACTATTCCTCAGAGAAATTCAGTCCAATTTAAAAGTATTGCTTATAAAATAGCAATGATATTACCATAACATTTTATAATATGCTGTTGTAAGCAAAAGGATTGTTTAAAGGTTACAGGCATAGAATTCTATTGTTAATATCATAACATTCATTAAAATAATTATGTATTTCCATTTCTAGTGTTAAGGGCAACAAAGCTTCTATTCATACTTTACACTGTTACGATTATCTCACTTCATGGAAAATATTTTCAAATGGTTGATTATATTCTCAACAATAATGTAGAGTACAAATATCAAAGTTAAATAGTATTTTGTAGCATTTTAACCTTATAAATGCTCTAAATTCTTCTCTGTATACTTAAGATTTCACATTAAAAAAAGTCATTGTTTTGTATTGATGCATGCTGAGGTTATTGTTCTAGTAACACCAGCTGGAAAGTCAAGAAACTGAATGATCATGTGGTAAAATTCAAACACTTCAGACTGACAGAACAGGGTGGTTTGATGGTCATGACAGCTACTGCTCTGATTCAATTTTAGCCAAGTGCAGTTAGAATGGAGCACCTCTGCCTACGTGGCTTACCTGAAATGATTCATTGTTGATACTGTCCCCCCAATGTCATTCTTTTAGGAGTTCTCTTTACAAAGAGTTCATGGATTAAATAAGCATCCTTTTTCCAAAGCATATGTTTGCAATGACATTGTCACAACACTAAGGAAGCATCACCATATGGCACGCACTAAATGAGGCTAGACTTTAGATGACGGGCTTCTGAAACCCGGAAACACTAGGGAAATGGACGAGGACAATCTTTTCCACGTTAGCTTTGATAATAAAGAGATTACTTGTGTACTGTATCTTTAGAGAAAAGACAAAGATGAAAATAGAGGATGTTTTAATTTGGTATGTGTGTCAGATGGCATAAGGATAGTAAGTGACACTCAATAAAATGTCACTTTGAACTTTAAAACGCTAAACTTCAACAAAATGAAAAAAATGGCAAAGCATCCTTGAGAGATAAAATGAAAAGAACAGGAAATGATAAGAAAAACAAAAAATTATGCTATCCACACTTTTGCAGATTTTGTTTACCATTATCTTAAAATATGCATCATACAAATATTATCTGCCTTTAATAAACATGAACATTTTATACTATTAAACATTCTACATGGGGAATCGTTAATAAAAACTGAACTGATGAAAAGCAAGAAGATATTTGTCTTTTGTTTTCTTTGCATTGGAAGCTGCTCAGTTTGTGTTCTAAAACTGTCTGTTTCATATGTAATGGATTACAAATATACTTGATAATTAAAAGCCGGTGTTTAGAGTTGCACACATGCAGAGTAACAGAGATGTGGGGCAGAGCTGCCTCTGGGTTGATGAGAATACTCAGCTCCTGGGTCTTTTGGAAGCATTTCACATCAGACCACTGAGATTGTCTTCTATACCTTTCTGTTTCTAAACCCTTGAGTACACACTATCATGTATATATGCATGTTTTTTTCCATTAGGATTTGAGTATCTGGAGAATAATTGAAATAAATAAGGTTAGAGCTTACTGTGATAATTATATTGTAAATTAAAATGTGAGAATTAGTTTATATTGGTCCGTATTCAAGGTCAAAGTCTTCTCTTAGCCACTAACAATTTTAAGTGCAGTGATGGTGAGGGTCACTCCAGGGGGTCATTTGGCTGGGAGGCTCTGCATGGAATGCTGCCACAGCCCAGGCAGCCGAAAAGCAGCAGCCTCTTCTCGTGCCTCTAATGATCTGTGAAATGGCATGAATCCAGGTCAAGACTCACCCCTGTGGATCCCACAGAAATAAAAAATGCCCTTCACAGTCTTTTCCTTTTTCAAAAATCTAATTTTCACAATTTCTATTTCCATTTTACTTAGCCACTTCTCTTAAAGTAAAACCAATGAAATTTATCATGTACGAATACATTCTTGTGCTTGACACTTAATGTGGAACTGTCATTTATCAGCTCTGTGACAGAGCTTCTATATATTATCTTCCCCTTCAAATGCTGGCTTTTGCTTCCAAGTCACAAATTATGTATTTATACTGAACTTTCTTAGTATGGCTGTAATTCAAATACTGACATTTTACTTTTAAGCAGCTAATTTTCTGATAGAGGTTAATTCCCCCAGTTCTATTTTGTTTTCCAAATAAAATTTAAAACAATTTATTTTTGAAGTCTCTTATAACATTATTTTAGAGAAAACTTAAATATAAGACTCCAGTATTTGATTGCAGATATTTAAGAAAGAAACACAAGTTGTAGTTTTAACTGTCAATATACTTATCAAAACCCCTGTATATCATCTAATTC
This sequence comes from Hipposideros armiger, assembly GCF_001890085.2. Classification (NCBI taxonomy): domain Eukaryota; kingdom Metazoa; phylum Chordata; class Mammalia; order Chiroptera; family Hipposideridae; genus Hipposideros; species Hipposideros armiger. Next base: position 847,350 of record NW_017731877.1, read on the forward strand.
TTAATGCCTCATTTTTTTAAACACCATGAAGTACTTTACATGTATCATAGGTATATAGTTAAAAGTATCCATATTCATCAAGTCCCACCCCAAAATTACACACCTTAAATCACCTAATAAAATATCGGTGCATGCTTTACAGAATATGTACCTTTTATAATGCATTTTTTTGGAAAACTTTCCCAACATTCACCTATACCTAGACTATGACAGATAATGTTTTATTTCCACAACGATGCAGCCAATCCAGAAGGTAATTTCCCATATGTTACATAGTAAGTCCACGGGTAACCTAGTAAATTTGGGAACTGTCAGAATCTGAGACACTAAAAAGTAGCAACTCTTAAGCATGTGCAGCCCTTTGTGAACAAGGGAAAACAGCCTGGAATCTGGAGTTGAGGGTTTGGGTTTGGGGCCTACTTCTTGGCCGAGGGACACTGGGCAAGTAGCAAAGTAACCATAGTAGCCGTAGCCAAATTGACACATGCAGCAGGAACTGTGCTAGGCGCTTTACAGGCAAGATCTGCATCATAGCTCACAGTAGCCCTTCAGGCTAGGCCCCTGTCTGCAGATCAGAAAACTGAAACTTCATGACTTGCCTAAGGTCATGATGCCTAGAAAGTGGCAGAAGCCATTTGCAACCTAAGAGCACCAAGCACCAGGCTAGTGCTAGAAGTCTCAGGTTCTAGTCTAAATATTTTTAGTTATTCCTCAGGGTTGTATTAAAATCCAATAGCACAGGCTATATGAAAGGTTTTATAAATAATAAACTGGTTGTCATTACATGATTTCCGGAAGTGTCTTCCGGGTCTGGGATTCTGATTTTGTTATCGAAGTAGGTGTAGAATACAGCTCTTTTGACTTGTAGAATCTAGATTTCTGTGGTGCAATAGATTTATAATTATTGGCTTCAATTATTCCACTAAGTTATATCTAGAGACAACTTGAAAGAAAGCATGATCATGGCAGATAAGTTTGTTTTTCTCTAATAGTCTCTAAACTCCAGAGCAATTATACTTGATCTGTGGGTTCACAGCTTGAATAATAACGCAAACCTACACTCAGAAATATTTACTGAGAGTTTATTATGATTTATACACTGTGCTGTGTTCTTTGTTCAGAGGATAGAATAGGAAAATAGATGGAGACTATGCTCTCAGGTAGCTTATAATCTTCTGAACAAATTTACAACTTTTGGATAATTTGTAAGTTTATACTTTAGGATCAGATTCTTTGAATTTGGCAGTCAGAAAACTTAATTTTATATATATATATATATATATATATATATATATATATATGGATATATAAGTATCTATCTATCTATCTATATATGACTTCTATATTTGTATGAAACTTCTAAGAAATGACAATATTGTCAGTTGTAAAGAGTATGTACATAAAAAAAAACAAATCTTGAGGTTAAGGTCATTTTCAAACAGAAATCCATATAAATGAAATAGCAAAGTTCTATTTAAACTGCATTTCTTTATTAAGGTTATTTAATCATTATTGAGCACCTATGGAAAAATGTTTCTCCTAATATAGAAAATATAATACAGAGCACCATAGGGTTATAATTCTCAAGGAGCTTCCATGTGTACATTCTGATTTGTTTTAAATACTGCAAGGTAGTGGAGAGGTTGCCTCAGCAAATAATCTTACAGCTGAGAACTCTCCCCCTAATCACATACACTTCCATTCTTATTTCCTACCCTCGTTAGAGGCATATGCCTCTGGTGACTTCTGAGAAACTGCTCTTTGCTTATTTGTTCTGTTGTTTAGGCGTCATAAAGTCAAATACCTACAAGGCATAGATAGAAAATAAAAATATGGGAAGTAGGCCTCGGGTTTCTCAGACCCAGCTACACAGAACAGACCTTACTTAACTGGTGCCACTTACTAAGCTCCAACCAGTTGTTGCCATTAGGAAACTGATTCATTGTAATAAGGGTATTATAATTTTCCAGAGAAGTCAGGGACCTAAAATTTTATGTGCAATCTACTGATTTTTAAGTTGGAAACAAATTAAGTTTTTGAAACCTGGTGGACCAAACAAAACAGTTTTTGGAGCTTCCTTCTCATGATGTTGATCTTCCTGAGAAATCCTTATTTTTGTCTGCTTTCTGGATATATTTTGGCAATCTCCTCTTGTTCATCGTTTTAACTGTCACCTACATGCTGATAATACAAAAATCCGTATCTTCATCCCAGATTGTTTTACAGCTACGTGAATACTCAACTGCTTACAGAACTATTACACAAGACAAACTTCTAACTCAGTTAGCTCCAAATTAATATATAATATTGCTTTAGGACATTTTAATCCATCTTCATTTCATATCCTAAGACCCCCTTCTTCACTTCCATCAGCCATTAAAGTCAGCATTTTATTTTGTACACGTGAGACTGAGTGAATGATTCATATAATTATTTCAAAGATTACTGTGGTTACAATAATCCTCTGAAGACAGTACCTAAACTCTTTATACAATGTATTTTAATGTACCTTGTTTTACATGTTTGTAATTAAAATCAAGGTAAGTTTTTTCTTCTTTCATTTATAATTTAGATTGCTAAAACACAAAGTTGATTAACTTGTCAAAATTCACATAGCCAGTGAGTGGCAAAGCTGGGAATTGAATCCAGGCCTAGCTCCAGAGGCTATGCTCTGTCTTTTCACCAGTTAGCTGTATTTGGAAGGATGGAAGTGTTTGTACATATCGAAAAGAGGTGGAAAGATGCTCAAAGCAACATTTTACCGTTGAAACTGGGGCAAGTGAGAAAGAACAGACGCTAAAAAGTGAGAAGTATAAATAAAAAGACATGTCTGGAGTAGCTTTTTATGAGGAGATGAAATGAGAAGTCAGTTAAAACTGCAGACTGAAGTGAACCCAAAACAATGAACATGAGGAGAGATGAGCGAGACTTTAACTGGGTGCATGTTCTGTTCTTGAATCTGACCTTTCTTCTAAGTTGATCCTTCATACCCATGCCAGAATAATGGTCCTTGAATTCCACTTTTCATAATACCAGTCCTCTACCCAAAGCATCAAATGTTCCCTGTTATCAAATTATTTTCTGGGCTTCTAAAGTCCTGAATTATCATGGGCTTCCCTCTGATTGTTTCCCCTCACTCTAGCTCTAGTCAGATTCAATTAGACCCTGTCCTGTGCTATCCCACACCTTTTTCTAGATTAGCGCTTTTCTTTTCCTTCTTAAACCCTCTTTTATGCCTCTCCCTTTCCCCCCTATTCCTTTAATGACAAGATTAAATTGCACTTTCCTAAGGATTATGTTTATAAAGTCTGGCCTTTTCTGATATTGCTTCTTTGGCGATGATTATACAATACACTGTACCTTCTAATTTAACACTTACTTATTCTCTTATTTCATATTAAGTTACTTCTGCCTTATAAGCTTTTAAAAGCCCAATATCACAGCTAATATTTCTTTTCAATAAAATGTGTGGCACAAGAAAGGGAGCGGGACGGTTGCCAAATGAACATTAAACTAACTAAAATGACAATCAAACACTTAAAATGCTGCATATTAATAAGGCAGAATAAGTTAGTAGCAAACACACAGAGATGCTTAAAGAATATAGAATATAGAAATGATAAGTAATTTGATGTCTCTGAGACAATATGAATGGTTTAATTCATAGGTGTTGAGTCTAACCCATGGCTGACAAAGGATTTGGTTTTATTCTTTCCATATAAGTTCCAGCATCTAAGTAAATCAATCCAATCTACTTCATTAATCAAATTAATCTGGGTAATCCAGAGTCCTTTTATTTAGCCTATTACCTTGGCCATATAATAGATAGTCAAACTGTCCTTCTGGCCCATGAGGACAGAAAAGCAAAAATACTTTTTCAAGTACATTACAAATACCCGAACTCACACAGGGCTAGCTGTCTCCTCTCCAATATAATCATAGCATTTGTCACATTTCATTAAGATTTTCAGTGGTCATCACTAGATTGTGTGTTACTTAGGAACAAAGAAGCGTGTGTCCCCAGAGTAAAATACTGTTTGGCACACTAGACACACAAAAATTGCCTTTGAAAGTGGGTAAAAGTGAAAGGATTTTAGGGAATCTAGGTGCTGTGTAAAAAAAAAAAAAAAGGCTGGGGGTAGCAATGAGAATGAAATGTTGATTCTTGGATCAGAATTTTAAATGGAGAGCTGTGCTATCCCTATCCATGGGCAGGCATCCTGGCAGTGTCAATAATCAGGTGAAACAATCATCATGAGACATTTGAACTAAGAGGAAGGATAGAAAACAACTTGCATGACTGTCCCTCCTCACTTGGAGACTCTCATTGCAGGATTTTTAGCCCCTAAACCCTGAAGAATGTGTTTTAATGAGCAATAATCACCACAATCTTCCACCAGTCACCTACTCATATGGAGAAGTCCATAAAGAATTGTCTTTCATGTTTTATGTTCCCAATCATCACTAACACAGAATCTGAGATAATTCAATTGGATGCCCCCAAATTAATTAAAACACTAATATCTAGCCATCAATTCCCCAATCCCTCCATTCTCATATCTATCCACTCAGCGGTGTTAATTTAGTGTTATTATGTGCCAGGCATTGTGCCATGATCCAAGCACTAGGGATTTTTTTTCACAAATACAATGGCATCCAGTAATCCAGGAGTTCACATTCCAGAAGGAGAATATACAGCTAAATGTCAATATAACATGGCAAGGTTAGCTCAAGATGCCATGGGATTACAGCCAAGTAGAGCCTAAACCAGCTTAGGGTGGTCAGAAAAGACGACTCAGAGAAAGTGACCTGATAGCCAAGAGCGATCAGCTCCCTCATGCAGCTTCTGTCCTTTCTACAGAATTGAAATTAATATATGCAGTCAGACTTGATAAGTTGTATATTTCTTTTTTTTTAAGTTATATATTTTAATTGGCAATGAAAAATGCTTGTCAGCACCAATCATTCTCTTGGCTCTTTTAAATGAGTTATGGTAAGTAAATATAATGACTTAATTTAACACTTTTAATTAATTAAAGATGATATTTTCATTTTAAAAGAATAAAAGTGTGTAAGCAAAGAGATCAAACATGACAACTCCTAAGGAGACATGATATTCTGACAACAAACCCTGATATTGGCTAAAATATCTAAAGGTCTTTCTAGATTATCTGTCCCATTTGGACAGAGCAAGACAAACGCAATACTTAGTGCTAAGGTTACTACATTTTCTTTCATTTAGATAGTTCTAATCAGAAAAGTATAAATATATACTTTTTAGAAACATGAAAAACTTGGAAACATGTCAATTAAAAATACATAAGAAAAATAATCACTACCAACACTTTGGTACAGTCTTTTTCAACCTCTTCTATATATAATGGTTCTTATGAAATCAGAATCAAAAGACAGCCTATCTTTTCTTAACTCACCATATATCTTATATATTTCTCATATATTAAAGTCTCTAAATCATGGTGTTTAATAGTTCCATACTATCAAAATAGACAACACATTGTTTGCAGTATAATGATTGAAAAGCACTATATCACCAAATGGATAATTTTCCTTTGAAATAAAATAAATAATGTAAAAGTGTAGAGAGGTAAAGACATTATTATTTTGAAAATAAAAAACCATTTCAGCAAGAGATCTTTCTCAATAAAATATTCACTCTTGCTTTCCAATCTGTGATTTTATTGCCTCTGTAAAATGAGGCTTATTTGCACAGTCACTTATATATATATATATATATATATATATATATATATATATATATATATATATATATATATNGTTGGCAGCTCACGGCTGCTCAGCTCGGGCTGACTCGAACCGCTGTTGCTCAGAGCTCAAACTCTTGAGTGAGCTCTTAACCAACTGAGCCACTCAGCTATATTTTTATAACATATAATCATTGCCAAATTTTGTTAAAACAACACATATCAATGCTAAAGGTATGTATGTATTAAATATGTATATAACAGATTCTAATGTATTTATATACTATATATAGCAAAATATAATTTATTTACAAGGTTATTCTAATATATAGATATAGATATATAGATATATGCTGTATTTTGCTATATTTTTATTTTCAAAAATAAAAAAGTTTGTAAGAAGTATTGGGAAAAAGTACACACACTTAAGTTCACATTTCATTATTTTTAAAGGTAAGAAAAAAGCCATATCTTGCAAATTATATATGCTATTATTTCACTATTTAGTCCATTGGTAAGGGGTGTGTGTGTGTGTGTGTGTGTGTGTGTGTGTGTGTACACATCTATGTATTCATTTGTATGTATATTTATATATACATGGTGGCAATTATACTAATTATAATTCTACTGTTATACAATAGTTGAACTCACTTTTTTTTAAGCAGTTCTTACTACTCTATATTATGTGATTGAGTGGTAAGTCACAATTTTAGTATACATGCTTATTTGTGCCAACTAAATTAAATAACAAACTTCTACCCAGAGTAATAACTAAAAAAATGGAGGGACAGTCTGAAATTTAATCTGGAATGAAATATGTAGTGTTCTATCAACATCTATGCTAATCTGTAAGGAGATTTAATTGCCTTTCCACATATTATAGAGATGCCTGTTTATTCATTTTGTTTTTCCTCCTACAAATACCAGCTCTTTTCCAACCTTATTATCAGGAAAGACCTGGTTTGAAATCTGAAGATACATGGTTCTGATGATAAACTGAGTATTTTTTTGCTGGAAGTACCGTTCTCAGTGGAAAATAGTGAGCAGAATTACATACAATAATGGGTTCTACAAACAGCAACTGAAGTAGCAAATGGCATTTCTTATCTAGGAAACGGTTACTTAGCGCAGTTGGTATTGAAAAGGAACCACATTTTGCTATATACATGAATGATGAAAAGAGGTGCTAAAACTCTTTCTAAAGCACAAATGTAATTATGTTATAAATGGCTTAAAGTGATTCTTGTCTTTTGGCCCAGAAGGAAAACAAAATCCTTATCCTAATTTATAAGGCCATTTGCAAAGCTCCTCCCTGCCTCTGCAGTGCTCTGTGACCCTCCTCCCCCTCAATCTTCTACCTACAGACCCCCTCATCCTCATGCCTGCCTCCATTTTCCTGCTATATTACTGATCCCCAAAGTTGTCCATACACCTTTACACTTTTTCCTATGATGCTCTTCTGTCCGCCTGGAATATTTTTATCTCTCTTTAGAGCATGGCAAACTCTCATGCATCTTTTAAGACCCAAGTGGATGATCCCATTATTTCTGAATCTTCCCCCAACACTTTCTGTGTTTGGGAAGATGAGAGGTGAGGGGGTGGAACAAGGAAGAGGATGGGGCAAAATCAACAACAGTGATATCCCATATCATTTATTGACCAGAATTTCCAAATATCCATACAGAGCCTCGCGGTACACTACCTCCAGAACAAACGATGTACCTATCTTTACTTGGCTAGCAGCCAGGACTGGTGTAAAGATTCAAGCTCCTCTAAGCAACTGATGCTTTAAAAAAATCATTCAACTAGCTCTATCAACTCCATAAACAATTACTACATTTTGACGACAACTTTTTTATATCTGACTAGACACTCTCCCCCACCATTTTGACACTAGCTTTTCTGTAAGAAAACAAAATAATAGAAAGAAAAAAATACAAAGAGTCTCCAACACGTAGAAAGAAATTCTTTAACTCAGAACTGTTGGCACAAGTCAGCTGGAGGACTCTCATGACTGACATTATTCCTTAAATAGTTTGGCTGGAACCTTAATTTATTTAACCATTCCACAACTAAATATTGCTAAGTAATTTTAATGAGCACTTCCATGATGAGAGATTTTCCTAGATTCATGAATTCAAATGATTCACAGTTTTTAATAATTTTTGATAAATCATGACAAATTGATTTTCAAAAGCACTGTATCATTTTAAATGCCCCAGCCCTTGAATGACTTAAAATTCTCTTTATCTTTACCACCAAAATTAGTTAATTTATTATGTAAAACTGTATATCTCATTTCAATTTGCTTTTATGGGATTAGTTAAATATATTTAATATTTTGTTTACTAGATTTATTTATTTCAATATGAATTATGTTATATATTTTTTATCCATTCTTTTCAATCTCAATGATATGTGTTTGTGTGTGCACGTGCATGTGTTATCCTTTATTCAACATATTTGCATGAGATATTTTCTCAAGACTTGATGGCCTTTGAGTTTGTTTTAATGTTAAAAAGGTATATGTGCAGTGAAATGACAGTCTTTATGGACAATATGGAGAAATTTGATCAAATCAATTATTTTAGGAGAATTCACATTTAATTGACCATACATACATAAAAAGTATAGGTTTATGACCTGGTGTCATTCTATATCTATCCTGTATCAGAGCCTGTTCTTAATTTTAATCATCAATATGGATAATCGTATAGTAAAGCATCACATAGAATTTAAAATAGTTTATAGCTAAGTGAATTAAGATTCAAGATGGCCTTGATGCTTCCGAACAAGTAGAAATTTAAGAGTGTATATGTAAAATCTTTCATTTTGAATTTTTCTTTTTTTAGCTGAGCCATCCTGCCACCTGTTAGCAGCTCAGCGGCAGCTCAGCTCGGGCTGGGAATCGAACGGGTGACCCTGTTGCTCAGAGCTTGCACTCGAGGGAGCTCTTAACCAACTGAGCCACTCGGCCGGCCCTCATTTTGAATTTTTAAAAATGCTCCATGGAGTGGCTGCTTTGTAGCAATTTATGTGGAAAAAAGAGCAAAGCGTTAACTTTTAAGTGACTATGAACTTAACATAAATGAACAAAGCGATGTAACTAACTAATTAAAACCCAAATAATCCTGGTCTATACTTTATGTGTATAATGCCTAAATAATTGGAATTAATATTCTCACTTGGACAGATATTCAGATCGTAATCATGAGTGTCAAAAATGTGGAGTTTTGGGCCGGCTGAGTGGCTCAGTTGGTTAAGAGCTCGCTCAAGAGTTTGAGCTCTGAGCAACAGTGGTTCGGGTCAGCCCGAGCTGAGCAGCCGCAGAGCTGCCAACAGGTGGTGGGATGGCTCAGCTAAAAAAAAAACAAACAAACAAACAAAAAAAAAATGTGGAGTTTTAATTGCGGACAGATCATGACAAGGGTATGGGTAATTTCAGGTGAATATATTTTAATGAAATTATGATAAATCTGGAGGATATTCGGAATGCTAAAAGTTGAATGTGAAAGGTTTTAGAAACTATGTTATATAAGGAAATGTTATTTAGCTTGAGAAAGTACAGGGGGACGTGTGATATCTGTTTTTAAAAAGGTAAAGGGTTTGAGTTATAGAAAATAAGATAGATTTGTGTTGTGTTATTCAATTCTGGCTAAGAATCAGTTATATAAATACCCAACCAAAAAATGGGTTCTTTCTCTCCTTTCCCTCAATCAGTCAACAAACATTTATTGAGTATGGAATATAAATGTTTCAGGCACTGTGAGAGGCCTACAGAGTAGAAGTACTGATAAGGTATCATCCCTGTTCTCAAGGAACTCACAGTCTAATGGATTTGACAACTATCTATCTATCTATCTATCTATCTATCTATCTATCTATCTATCATCTATCTATCTATTTATTATCCATCTATCTATCTTTTTATCACCTTCCAAGGCATACATAATATACAGGAGTACTAAATAAGAAATTTGAGTATTCAAGCACAAGCTGACTAACATCCGTGTTGAATAAAATATCACCTAGAGTTTTTATTTATAGTCATTGTACTTTGTACTTCTTTTCTAAAATGATGTGTACTAAAATAAGGTCATTGATGCAAAACATATTGTTTATATCATATATAGTTATATTATATATTATTTATATATGATTTTAGAAAAAGCAAGGACATAAAAACAAAGCAAGATGTTTAAAATGGTGTTAATGTTGTTACTGAATAGTAAATATGGAATTGAGCTCCCTGGTTAGCAGAGCAAAAAGGGAAACAATTATCTTGCAAGTTTTCCATTGAGAAAGGAGGAAGCATGTATATTTTTTAGGAGAAAAATAAAATATTTCTCATGATTCTAAATCTTTGGAGTAGAGAAGTGTTAAAACGCCTACTGAAGGTGTAACATAGATAATCAAGAACTGACAGGAATAACATTATACATTTGACTTCAACTTCCCTTAGTCACAAGTCTTCTAGTTTCATGAACTTTAAGAAGTGCTTAGGAAGCAGTCAAAATTCTGAACAGATGGGATTCTCTTGAGTGTGCTTACTAGTTTACCTAGGCTTCCCAAATGGGCTTTCTCCTACTTTAAAAGTGGACTATATCAGCATTTTCTAGTTCTTTTGTCAGCAAACACCACATGTTATAAATTCAGGGGGACACCTTGAAGGGAATGTATGTAAAGGGAATGGAGAAAGGTAAAGAGTAAAAGTAGAAAATTAATTATTAAGTTATTAGAAAAGTACCATTGATTTTGGATAGAATGGTGAGTTAGAAATTTGGGAAGGTGAAAATATAAGTGATGTACTTTGGAGATAGAAGCAAAAGGATTTGGTCAGATGGTGAGTGGCACTCAGGAAAAACAAAAACAAAAACAAAAAACCTAGGAAGTAATAGAAAAAACAAGAAAGCAGATGATAAAAATATCAAAATTAGTAGTATAACAAGGGACTGTCAGGAAAGGGTTGATGGGTGAAGAATAACAAGTAGAACTTTGGAAGAGATAAAATGCAGAACTTCTGCCCAAACTCAAATTCAGTCAAAGAGGGGCAGGACATTTGTATACATGTATCAGTTCAAAGCACTTGTAAAAGAGTAGTTTATTCAAATAAATAGAGCATACACACAAAAAAGATCTATTCCTAAAACATAAAAAAATGAATTCTAAAAGAGTGTTATAAAAATAAAATTTAAAATCATAAAAGTATTAGAAAAAAGTGGGATAGTACATTTTATAGTTTTAAGGATAAGGATATCTTTATAAACATAATACAAAACCCACAAGCCATAAAGAAAATGACTCACAGATTTGACTATATAAAAATTTAAAATATTAGGGTGGCCGGTTGGTTCAGGTAGTTAGAGCACAGGGTGCAGTGCTCATAATACCAAGGTTGCCAGTTCGGTTCCCGCACGAGCCACAGAGGTGCGCCCTCCACAACTAGATTGAAACCACTGCTTGACTTTGAGCTGATGGGTCCTGGAAAAATACACTGTTCCCAATAGAAAAACAATTAAAAACAATTATAGGGAAAAAGACATCATAAATGAAGCTGGAAGCCAAAGGCAAAGTGGAAAAATAATTTGCAACACAGATGACAAAGGGTTAATTTCTACAGTATATGAAAGACTCCACAAATAAGAAAACACTGTCAAATGAAAAGAAATGACAGTTCACAGAGAAAGAAGTATACAGGTCTTATAAACAGATGCAAATATTCTCAGCCTCACTATTAATCAAAACTATGCAAATTTAAGAAACAATTAGATGTCATTTTCATCCATCAGGACAAGAGAACATGTAAGAGACTGATAGTGGCTAGTGCTGGCAAGTCATAGAAAAACAATTATTCTCCCATCCTGGTAGTTGTAAATTTAAATAACGTGTTGTTTTTGAGGAAAAGAAATTGACAATATCTATCAAAAGCAAAACTCTACACTACTTGATATAGTAATTTTGTTTCCAGGAATTAATTCTACAAGGATACTCATATAGGTACGCAATACTGCTATTTTGTTTATAACAAGAATGTGGAAATAACCTAAATGTTGATTAAGAGAGTATTGAGTGTATTTATCATAGTGACTTCACACAATGACATTTTATGTAGCAGTAAAAGAAAATGAGATAACTTTTATATGCCGACAGAAAACTTTTTATGATAAATAAAACCAACCATTAATAAAATATAAGTATAGAGTGATATCACTTCTTAAATACTTTTATTTCTCTCTATATATTAGCATCTCATTTATATTATTCTTTATCTCTCTATCTAGGTCTATACAGATAATAAAAAAAATCTGGAAAGATCTATAGACCACTGTTGACTGTGATTATCTCTAAATTATAGGATTATAGAATATTTTGATTTATTAAGATTTCTGAATTATTTGAAAATTTCACAAGCATATGTGTTTGTGTTTTAAGAAACATGAAAACATGAAAAATGTAAAGAACACAGGGCATGTAATATATAAAGTTACTAATAAAAAACTGCTCATTTTGGAATAAGCATATAAGCAACAAAAGTAAGCAAACACTGATTACAGTTTATGGTATAATTTTTGCTGCATCAGGAGAAATATCATGGTTTATTCAAAGAAAGTAGTAAATCTCAATTTTTTTTTTACCTTTCATTTCTAAGATAACATTAAACTTTTAACTGATTACACCACTAGTTTTATTAAGTTGGAAGCAAGGGATGACACTATGAAGACAAGCGATTTTGACTTAGTGTGATGCTCTTTAATAAAGCCATCACTATCTTTATTGGGAATCCGAAAACTATTAAATGAAAATACTGAAAGAAAATGCCTGACAGCTAAGCAAATCTTAAAGTAAAGCCCTTTGGAAAATATGTTTCAAATAGCAGTATTTATTCTGAAATAAAATAATATTCTTATAACAAATTTATGGGTTGGCCAACTAATAAACTCTCCAATGCTGTTTGCATAACATTTAAAAGTGACATTTTGTCTTTTTTCCATATGGTGGTATTTATGACAAGAATTTGGCAATATGAAGTAATGGAGGTGCCATCATTTAGAATTCTCAGATATCTGTAGTGCATTACAAATAGCACAGAAGAATCAATGTCCAATGTAAAATGCTATATACATGTTCGCTGGGGTACGTGAAAGTTGTTAAAGTAAAGAAAAAAACACCTTAGTATTTAGTTGACACACTGACTGATGCGTAGCTTGTGGATACTGTACCACAGTATATATACAGTATAACCAAGGTACTATAGTATGAAATGTAGACAAACCTGACTTTAGGATCTGATACCCTGGATACTTTATGGTTAGGCAAATTTTCTGAGCTACAAATCTTCAGTTTCTCCACATATAAAATGATGATGATAATAATAATGTCTGCTTCTTACAGTTGTGTAAGAATTGAGGCAGTGCAACACCCCTGGCACATAGTTACTATCCCATTTTAGTAGCTCATTATCATTGTCAGAGAACTACAATAAGTTTCAGAAACAGGGAGTTGTTAGCATGTCAAATCCTGCAAACTATTCAGACAATGAGGACTAAGGAACAAAAACTGGATTCATTAATTTGTAAGTCACTGATGACCTTCAAGAACACAGTATTCTAGGAGTGGTGAAAGTAAGGGAAAAGGTAATTCATGATAAAAAAAAAAAGAAGGAGCTGATGTAGAGTGTGTAGAACTTTTGATAGAAATAGAAGAGATAAATAAAATAAGATGACAGTTTGAGACGCAGAGGACTAAACCAAGGATATTGCCAGCTCGGACACTACTGAAGCTAGTGGAGATGGATTTTATGTAAAAATTCCTGGTTGATTTCAAGGACAAAATTCAATTGGCTTCTGAAATGATGAAGGTAGGGAAAGAAGTGCTATTTGTTTATCTGCTTTATGTATAGCTTCTTTAGGGCTGTGATACTGGGCCTTTTTGTGCAACTGGAATTCATTGAGAAGCTGTTCAAAAGTTTAGACTGTCTCTTTATAAACACAGATACACATACACTGAATTTTGCATATAATTGGGAGATATCATCAACCTCTTTAATTCATCCATGAACCAACCCTGCCTCTGAGTGGTCTACAAATTACAGATGAAGTTACCCTCTCTTAGGACTTAGAAAATATTTTGACAAACATGAATTTAAACTTATGTACATAAATTTAAATGAACAATTCCACGAGAGGTAAAAAATGTTCCTATAAAATATCAACAAAACTATGTTTATTCAAAATACAAATTACCTCTTAAAAAATATAAACAAAATATAAACAACTCTTGAAATGTTAAGACTGACTCAGAAATAAATGTTCCATATGACACAGAAAATGTCATATAACTAAATTTAATTGAGTTCTAATTATATGCTGAATACTTTCCAAACACTTTTTTAATATTCACGAAATTCATGTATGGTAGGTATTATTTGTTAACAGATGAAGAAACTGAGGTTCAATAAGTGTTATTAGCTTATCACTATTGGGTTGTAAATTCAAGACAATCTGGTTCAAAAGTCCAAAAAAGTTTCCCTCTTTCTACCTCTAAATAAAAGATAAGAATATTTTAGGCCAATATATACAAAAAGAGTATATAGTAATAGAACTTATGTGGGGTTAATAAATACTGCTTTATTTCCTGGTCAACATTCCCAAGAACACTCTAAAGGAAAGAGAAGAAATGATTGACATTAAAGATGTTGCAATTATCTTTAAAACTCATTATTTAAATTCTGCAGCCTTTGCAAGGTTGATCACTATTTACTACTTGAAATTCTCCCACCTCTTGGCTCCAGTGAAATTACTCTTATCTCATTTTCCTCTGAACTCTCTGACCCATTTTTCCTTAGTTTCCTTTCCTCTCTCTGCTCCTCCAGTTATAGTATTTCTGGGATTTTGTCCTCAGTGGTCTTTTCGCAGCTCTTGCTCTCTCTGGGTGATCTCACCAACATCCATGGCTGTAACCACCACCAAATGTCTGTCTTCAGTTCAAACTGAGCCCAAGAATTCCAGATACACATCCAACCCTCTACTGCAGATCTCCATTGGGATGCCTCTTAAACAACTCAAAATCAGTACATCCACACTAAAGTCACTTCCCCCTCAAATGTGCTCCTTCTTCTGGTGTCCCTTCCTAGTCAACGGTATCACTATCGACTCATGGGTCTAGGCCAGCAATCAAAGAAATTATGTTTTGTCTTTCCATGCTTCTTATCCATCCTCCCACACAGACATCCAATCTAGCACTAAGTGCCTTCAATGGTTCTGTATTCTTCGATCTATGTGCTTTTCTCTCTTCTCAAAGCACTTTTTCTCAAGGTGCTTTTCTCACTTCTCAAGACACTTTTATTTAAGTGTCTATCATCCTAAATTGTATGACTTCAAGACTCAATTAATTGGTATTTTCTTCCTGTGTTGTCCCCTGCCGATTCATTCTCCCTTTTGCAAGCAGCCTATTCTTGTATAATATAAATCCGATCATGTCACTGTTGTGTTTAAATCATTTATGGTTCCCCCTTTATATTCAGAAGAGTCTCCTTAGAGCAGCTACAAGATCCTTCGTGCATCTACAAAGCTTCACCCCTTAACACACCTCTCTTTCCCCTCACACGCAATGCTACAGCTAGACTGAATCTTTTTCAGAGGTTCAAGCCTAGTTCAAATCTTGGTGCCTTGTCATGTGTTGCTCCTTTGGTCAGGCATGCCTTCCTTCTACCCTCTTTTTCATATTTCTCAGCTAGAGCCTAAACACCCAGAGTGGGTGAAATCTCCCCTAGGATGCCAGGCCAAGTTTGATATTATTATCCTTCCTGTGTTTATCTCTGTCATAGCACTCCGTTTCTCTGTCATAGCACTTCATCTTACTGTATTTGTAATAATTGCTTGTCTATCTTTCCTCTGGACTATCAGCTCCTGAAGGTACCAACTACTCTTGTAAGTTTTTGGATCCTCCTTTCTAGCATAGAGTCTTAAATGCAGTGGCCCTTCATAAATATGTTTAATGATTAAATGGATACATTCATTATCTAATCCAGCAAATGATAGGATGAATTCATTATGTAATATGACTTCAGTCCTGGCTATATCACTCATTGTCATGTGATTAATGAATAAGTTGCCCAGAAATGTCTTGTTCTATTTTCTTTAAAATGCTACAATTAAATTAGAAAAGATAAATGACAACTTCTCTTTCTTTTCCCTTAATTCAAGTAATATCAATATAGATGTATTTTTCACACCCTATGGCCTACTGGTAAAAGTAGTAGCATAGTAGTTAGAAGACCTAGGTTTATACTCTGAGTTTGCAGCTTTTTAGCCATATGACCTTGGGCTCCTTAACTGCAAAATAATCACTATCTTCTCCGACTGTCTCATGCTAAGACTAGGTTGAGGTTAAATAACATCATGTATACCAAAGCATTTAAAAACTATATGTTGTCATAAAATGTAAATGTATCGCATTTATTTTTCATTTAAATTCCTGAGCAAGAATACAATGCTGTATATAAAATACATACACATTTCCCTGTACCAGAGTAAAAATTTTCCTCTTTGGTAAATTAATATTACTTGAAAAAAATCCAGATTAAAAAAAAGTTTAAGGAGTTTTTCTAATAGTTTTATGAAAGCTTAATCCTGTGACAATTCTGAAATACATCAATGCAAATTATCCATCATGATATCATTTTAGAATGGGATAAACCATAGGAATATGATTTATCTTTGTCAATCTCACAGTGGAAAATTAACAGGGCGAGAAAAAGAATATTATAAAACTAACAAATTATTTCAAATCGGTGTAGAATCTTGCTATCGATTCAAAATAAGGAAACAAATGAGAGTCACAGTGGAGTCATATTACTCATTTTCCTAAAAATAACCAAAAGCTAAACAGTATTTAATTCTAATGTCTCTCCACTAACAACTTTGCAGGTGAAACCATCAGAATTTTATTTTTAGCATTTTTAAGATTATATCAGACATGTAAATTCTTAGCATGTCTTTTCATGGCTTAAAGTCTCTGAAAGGGAATATGTACCATATTTAAACATTGTTGAATTAAAACCAAAATATCATATTAGTATTTAGTACCCTTAAATTCAATGAGTTTTTATTAAGTACCTACTATATAAGTAGGAATGCTTACAGAGGATACTGGATATAGTGTCACATTTCCAATGTATTTCGATTAACTAAACAAGTATATTTTACAAACCTACCTACTTTTACAAATAGTACTTATCTTGGATATTCAGAGTTGACAAGTAAACTGCCCACAAACAGAACTAATGTTTAACTTAAAAAAAGAACTGCTTTTTTTTTTTTCATTATTAGGGTATAATATCCGGTCTATTTGTGATTGTTACAACTTTGCAACCCATCATCTTTCTAACCATCTTTTAAAAAATATAGTAACATATTGGTCCTTCCTATCCAAGTTAAAAACATTGGAAATATTCCACAAAATTCTTTTATTATTTCACCAAAATGACAATACATGAGTGCTCGGTCTGCTTTATTATGTAGTTCCTATTGTTCACCTAAAATTTAAAAGAGTCATTTCAGGAACTGAATATTTGTGGATTATATTGTAAAGGGACTACCTTTTTAAAGAACTGATTCTTTTACATATTTCTACTGTAATTGTACTAAAGTAATAATTTCAATGTCTCAAATATTTTTATCTTTTAAAAAAACTTGGTGATAAACTACTTAAGTATTTTGAATTTTACTTCTGGTGAAATTTAATATACATCATCCTCCAAAAAAAATCTCTATTCATTAACCATTGGAAAAATATAAAAAAATAGCCTGCTTTCAGGTTGTCTCAAATGTTTTTCGAAAAGGACATATCCAATGAACTAGCATGTTTGTTTGCAAAGATAGCTATTTTGGGTCAATCATATATTTTATGAAAGAACATTGATAAACAGAGTTTATCTTTAAAATATCCATTTTGCTATGTCTCATACTTTGGATAGATCACAACAAAAGAAATGTATACCTTTAATTACATTTTAAAATTTTAATATTTGCTCTATTTATTATACCTATTTTTTGTTATTGAAATAGGTCATAATTTTGTATTATCTGTATTTCTTATAATTTCAGTTTTACATTGAGCAAAGTGTGACTTTCTAACTACTGAATAGTTAAAAAAATAATATTTAGTTTAATCTTACACAAATATTGTTAAAAATAAAATAAAACTATAAACTAAAATTATTTTTCCTCCCTCAGAAACAGGATTTATACCAAAAGTGGTAAATTTGAGTTAATCAGATTTAGACTTAAGTAGTACGTTAACTCTATACACAAATGTTTAGATGGCCCAAAGTATTCTTAGAGTGCTAAATTTATTTTGAGACAGAAGAAACAACATTAAATTATTTCTGTCCAATAGATGACCAATACTCTTTATTCTTTAATTTGCCTTTTTGTCTTTGATTGTGCATTCCATAAAATAAACATATCCTTTTTAATGGCCCTTATTCACAGATGATTAGATCCTGCAGTTTTACAAGGATCCACTGCAGGAAATTCACAATTCAAATAAACCTAGCCAGTCACATATTATATCTTTATATTTAATACAACATGAAAAATTTAAAAATCCCATCTGGATCACTCTCAGGAATAATTTCCAGGTTAATTCCTCAGAATACTACTTTTATCTTTTTGTACCCAAAGGCATAGAGTTGATTTATGAGGTTGCCTCATACTTACTGCTTACGTTTCACCATTAATTAGGCTGGAAAATCACTCCTATATATGCTCTCGGTCAGTCCATTCAACAAACACCAGCCACCTGACCCATGCCCTCTGATGATTGATTTTTCCCAAATTCAGCTTAGGTTTGCCTTAAGGATGCTCAGCATACTCCTTTGTCAAAAAACATTTCCTTTTCTTCACTAGAAAATGTTTTTTTCTTTCTTCACAATTATGTTTTTTAAAAAAAAATATTTTAAATATGTACACAAAATCAATTAACATGATTATGGAAAAATATGGCATCACTAACATTGTGTTACACTTGGATTCAAAATAAGCAAACTTACTTAAAGTTTACTTAGTTTCAATTTTCTCAATCCTAAATGATAAAGAATAGCATATTACTTATATTCTATATCTTTTCCTACTTTTTCATTCTGTGTGCAGCTTCTTATAAATTTCTCATGTTTAGAGGTGATTTACTAGTATTATTTTATCATATATAATATTTTCATTACATAAATAAAATAATGCTAGTTAAAATTATTCTGAATGAGATTAACAAATGATATGGAGGAAGAAAGGATTAGTACTTTATAGTTTATAAAGCTGGAAGTCATAATATAAACTTTAGAATACTTAAGAACCTAATTTGTAAAAGCAAAACAAAATAAAACTAATATATCTGGCACTTTGAAGAAAGTTTTTCAAAATTTAACAATAAAATTAATATTTAAATAGTAATTGAAATGTTGACCAAGTATCTTCACATATATTTGGTTCATTAATTGTTTTTAAAGCTAGTAACTTTTTGTTCACATAATCTCAAGAGAGACATAAGAAAAATATTTAAATCAACAGATAATATTTATGTACTTTATATGTACAGATAATATTTATGTACTTTATACCTAGAACTATTTTAAATGTTGACATCCCTTTCAAAACTTGGAACACAAAACAAAAACAGAAAATTTGCAAAAATGACTATCTACAAACCTTGTTCTATGCATTTATATGCATTTCTGCTTAAAAATAACTCCCTCCTCTTATAATGTGATATTGATTTTATCACCAAATACCAAATGATTTTTAATTAAGTAGTGCTCATAGGAAATGTAGTATTACTGTAAAACAATACAATTGTGTCAGTTTATAAAAATGTCAAATGATTTGACCTCCTTATGAAGCCAAATTCTAAAATAAAGTAACAGTTTGATGCCAAAAATTAAAGAAAATTGATCATATTTTCAGTTAGATGAATTAAGAGCACATAAATAGAAATTAAAATAATTAAATTCATGAAGTAGATATCCTCCAAACATTTAAAAACTCTGTTTTCAATTTTACCTATTTGTTCAGTACACTTGCTTATACTGAGAGAGCTTCTGAAATTAAAATATACTCAACTTTATATAATAAAAATACTCTACAATTTAGATTAAACATTTGATTACTGTTGTGAAAAATTTTATATAAAAACTATTCCTAAATGTCTTATGTACTTTATAACCATTATCTTAACACATAAATTTTGAGCAGTAGTAAATTAGCAAGTAAACCTGAGGATATATTTGAAACACGTATTTCCTTCAAAAGTTAAAAATGCAATATAAATTCTATATTCACTGATCATATTTTTGAGAGTTGTAAATTAATCTACAGTTGATTATATTTTTTACATTGTTATGCAGTATTTTGGTGGGGGAACACTGTATAATAGTCTCATTATAGAATTAGGTGAGGTCACCCATTAAGTTTCATTGTGTGGTATAATAGATCCAGCTGGGTTGGTTTGTGAATTCAGGTGGATTGGAGACTAACAGGATTTGGCACCAAGGTAAGGATTCATGGAGATATATCCACAGGATATATGCATTACGTGATAGTAAGAGACATTTACAACCCAGAATATAAGAGTAGGGCAGCCTCAAGTGACATCACCGCATCATCTGCAGCCTCAGCCAACCGACTAGAATGACTAGAATATATCGTGTATCCTCCACACCACCGCTCCCCTCTCTTTCTCACTGTTAGCAAACCTTCCACTGCCTTCATCAGTGTAAGAGAGCATGTGTCTTCTTTAAAAACAAGACATATGCTTACCCAAGTAAAAAGCAAATAAGAAAAACCAAAGGAACAGAATCAAAACTAGATGGAGTACAATTTTCACTGACTTGACATTCAGGTGATAGGAGTAACACTGAAATGTGAAAGAAATTAACTTGAATCATCCAGACAAGAAATGAAAAAAAAGAGGAAGGAAGGAAGGAAGGAAGGAAGGAAGGAAGGAAGGAAGGAAGGAAGGAAGGAAGGAAAGAGAAAGGGGGAGAGGGGAGAGGGGAGAGAGAAAGAGAGAGAGAGAGAGAGAGAGAGAGAGAGAGAGAGAGAGAGAGAGAGAGAGAACCAACAAGCTGAATATTTCAGAGACTAAATCTTGTTTTTAACTCTGATTTGCTCTCGAACCAGCCATATGTGGGAATCTTAAATTTCTTTCTAAAAAAATTAAATATAATAATAAAGAGGAAAGGCACTTTATTGCTTCATGTTAATTCTCTTCTAATTTATCCACAAGGTATGTTTTACTTACAAGCATTTGTTACAGCAAAACTGTTGGCTGTCTCAATGTTGTCCACATGAGGTACCAAATTAAAAGGAGCTTCCGACGCATTGGGGCTGGTGTTATGAAGAAAAATTGCTAATCGAAAAGCAGTGTATTCCTGATCTGTGTTTCGGATGAAGAGACCACCTATTAAAAACAACAGGAAAAGCACATTCAATGTTTCCTCTTGTAAATGTTATTCCCTCCTCAAGCGCTGTCAAATCCACTGCCATTCCCCAGCATATACAATTAAGGAGCTGTCCCTGCCACATCTTGGGAGACTGGCCTTTGTCCCTAAGGGGCACACTTAGTATTTTAGTCTTTTAGGACAGCTCAGCTTTTTGCTGTCCCAATTTGTCATGATCACAATGACCTCTGAGACCATTTAGTGTGTTTTCCTTTTTCTCTCTCGCCCTCCCCATGATTCCCAGCACACTGCTACATCAACCAGCTCGGGGGCATTTCTCTGGAAGACGCAAGCAGATGAATAGAAAAGAAGATTTGCATTAAAATGCAGAAATGAAAGGATGTGTTGACACGCTGGGAAGAGGGAAATCAGGAGACGTGAACTTTGTTTTTCTGCAGCTGGTGGACTCAGCCTAATTAGCTCCGTTTTGTGCACAGTCCACGAGAAATGATGCAGTGTTGAGGCTGGGCTTAGCTGGAAGAAATTCAATAGCTGCGTCCCATTAAGACAGGAGAGGAAAATAGCAAGAAAATCCAAAGATGGATAATTCCCTGGAAATAGAGTCGAGATGGAGGAATAAGGGCAAAAGATTCAAGAGGAAAACAAAATAAAACGAAAGAAGGTTCCAGGAAAGGGGTCTAACTTTGGAAATGGGTTAACCGGTAGCAAGTAAAGGCAGGGGGTGAGGGTGGAAACGCTTTTTTTGCCCAAACAGTGCCTTTCTGTAACAGAAAGATGCGGCGTCCAGTATGGGAAGAAGTATATTTAAAAACCCCCACAAACTCGACATCCCTTCATACTCTAGAGAAAAGGATGAAAAGAAATATCACATAAAATGTAATCAAACCCCATGGAGCTTTTTTCCAACTTATTCCAAACCTACTTAAGCGACTTGAACCAAAGGTGGAAATAGGGGGTATGGGCTGAGGACGGAACGTGGGCAATTCTGTGTATATTTCAACTGAACCTGCACTAAAGAGCTAGTCTTTCTGTAAAGGGGAGAAAGGAAGAGAGAAGCAGAGGGGAAGGGAACCGCCGAAGGTTTCCCTGAATTGCTCATCAGCAACTCATTTAACTCACTTTCGGATATCTGCTACAGCCACTCACATGCACACCCCACTAGAACAGAGCTTACCTATTTGCACGCTGCTTGGAAAGGCTCCCATGGCGAGTCCCCAAAATCCAGAAAATAACAAGACAATCTGTTTGCAAATAATCCTCATCTTCTTTTCTCCTCTCCTTGGCGCGCGCTCTCTCTTTCTCTCGCACTCTTCCTAAAGGCGGTTCAGAGAGGCATTGAAGACGATGGCGCTAAAATTAAAAACAACCAAAAAAAAAAAAAAGAAAGAAAAGAAAAAGAAAAAAAAATGAGAGAGGTTCGGGTGGTTTCTGATTCTGACTCTTTCCTTTTAGCAATCCATCGCGAGCTGCCAGATTTTTCCCGCAGTCTCCATAGCCCTGGGAGAGGTTTTCTGTCCGACTGCAAATGTTGCACATGCAAAAGATGGTGGTGGAGCGTCTAGTGGCTGCTCGCAGGGATGAGACATGCGCTCTCTCTTTGCCTCACTTGCACTCGCGCTCGCCCCTCTCTTTCTCACATACACACAAACACTGGCGCCGCGGCCGCCGCACGCGCTCCCCGGCTCGCACAGCCTCACGTCCCCCCCAAGCCTGCAGCACTGCTGCGCTTCCCGCGTGCCCTCCCCGAGCGCGCCGCACTCCCTCCGCGCGCCCCTCGCCCACCGCTAGGCAGGCTTCACCCCTTGGGTGCTCACCGGAGAGCCCCAGTCTCCCCGACGCTCCTGAGCCAGTCGGGAAACAGGTTTTTCCTTCTCACCGCTCACTGAGTCCCTCCACTCTTCTTCCTCCCTTCGCAGAGGGACCTACTCTGGGGATGGGCACCCCCAGAGTCCCTCTCTTTGCTTTTCAGGCGCCTCTGCTTCTCGGCTGCACTTGGCAGGAAATTGGCCCCCGGGCCAGGCCTGCGCCCCGGATCTGGGGCTCAGGGAGTTAGTGCCTCCCCAGGCCCCCGACCCCCTGCCGCATTCTTGCAGGCCCGCGGGGAGGACCGGCTGCCTCCCTTCCCTACAGCCGTCGCTTCTCTCTCAGCCTCACCCTCTTCTGCCACTGGGCTGCGCGCGGGGGACTCCGGTCCTCGCTGCAGCAGAGATTTCTCATCAGCAAACAGCCCGGGAATCTGGAGAGGCCGAGACAGGAACGCATGAGGTGAAGGGGCTCAGGGAGGGAGAGGAAGAGAAAAGGCGGTAAAGGGCAGCCCGAGGCAAGTCTAAGAGGCTAGGACCTAGGAGGAAAGAATTGGAGGTAAGGCTGGGGGAACGGACCCAGAGAAGCCGAAACATCCTAGGGAAGGGAGAAAAAGTTAATTTAAATAGCAAAGTTTAGGGTGGTGAACAACATGGGGAAGAATCTGAGAAATGAAAACTGAATGGCGCCTGGAATACGTTCTTTGAAAGGCATGAAGCAGAACTGGGAATAAGAACCGTGTGAAGTGTACAGTAGGAAAAGTAATTGAAGACTCATTTCTTTCTCGTCTCCATTCAGGAGGACACTTTTCCTCTATGCTGTGGCCCACTTCAGGAATAGAAGGAACATAGTTCAGGGGCTGGTGAAGGAGGATAGGAAGGACAGTGCTTGGGACAGTGGGCATAGGGTCTGATAGAAAATTAGGGCATTTTTCATGCATATCTTTTTTGGGGGGCGGGGGCTCTGGAATACTCACTCCATTCCGTGTTCCTCCTGGAAGACTGAAGCACTCCATTAATGATGTCAATAATTTTGATTGGGTAGAAGGATATTAATTATCCTACAAAGTTTTGGAGCTATGGTGTCACTTTCTCTCCAGAGTCACCTTTTAAGGCTTCACTTCACCTGACTGTGTTGGATGGAGTCGGAAACCAGAATGACTGTGATAGCAATGAGTGACAGGTTTCTGTTCCTCTGTATGGTTTGAGGTCTGCTGCTCTAGACAGTCGCAACAATCCGCTAATTCCATTAAATTCTGAGAGAGAAAGCGTTTTCAATCTTTACACTTCTTTGGGGGGCATTAGTTGGATCATGTCATTTTAGAGCCTGGAAAGTTGGGTTGCATCAGTTTGAGACAAGCTTCCGAGAAATCATTACAGGGAGAGATTCTCCTTAAAAGTTAAGAAACCTAAAGTAGTGTCTCCCATTACATTTTACAAAAGGATACATTTTAAAAGGCTGTATGTTTATCTGATGTAACATTTGGGGTAAAAGGAGAATTGATCAATGAATGTGGAATGCTTACAAGGGCCCCACCTGGGAAACACTATTTGAAATGTGTACTACCTTTACTCCCTCAAGTCTCCTTTTATTAGAAATTACCAATTACCTATATTTGCAATTTGTAGATAACATTTAATGTTCCCCACTTAAACTTCGGAGTGGTTTTCTTCAGTGTTTTCCCAAGTTCTGAATTTAGCTCTTAAAATCACATTTTTTTTGTATTATTTTATCCACTTTCCTGTTACATTTCACCAGAGATTGTTATGACCAAAAAAACCCCCCAAAAAACCAAAAACTAATTGTGAGTAATTGGATTACGCAAATCATGCATGTGTCATTTCAGTTTATAAGGGTTTAGTCTTGCAAGTGAAATGTTTTCTTTTTATCTTTTCTGTCAATGTAAAAACCAAGGCTGTAAATAATATCATTCTGTTTCTCATAAGAAGATAATAAAATTCAGTTGAATTTAAATTAAATTAAAATTTCAAAACTCACAAAATCTTTAAACTCATCCCCTAGTTGGGCAACTAGTGAAGCTCTGCCTGATGCAAGAGAAAATTATTACCTTTTATTCTTCTCCAAATTGAAAGCTCTGTGCTTTTAATATGATGTAATGCCACCATTGGTATAAATACAAGTTTTATTTTTTATTTAACCACCGTGATGACACCTTGGCTAATATGACCACAGATGACACAACTGTATTTTTTACAAAATATTAATGTTTTTTTTAATTTCTATTTTTCCAGTTACTTAAAACCTTCATTCTATTTTATTTAACTAAATTATATTTCTCTGTATGATATCTCTAGCTCTCTCTCTATATATATACATCTGTACAGATAGAGACATACATATTTCCACATGTCATACCTGTCTTTAAGATGCACCAAAAGGGAAAGAGTTTTGGAGTTGGTTTGCAAGGAAGGCAAGTGGAGGCTGGAGTAGATCGCTTGTATTCAAAAATAACAGAAATGATAATCAACAATGCTGAAGACAAAACAGTGAAGAATAAGAATGTGACTAGTAAAGGTAGAGCCAACACCTGCACTTTTAATCCAGAATGCCTGGTCCTCTGAGCCATTTTATAAATATGACTTGTGATATACCTCCTATTATCCCAAGTGTGAATTTACATATAGAAAACACTTACTTGAGCCTCTTTTTGCAGCATTTGTAAAAGCAGAGGTAAAAGATCTTGACACATCAGTATAAAAAATTCAAAGGGCTATTACTAGCTGAGAAAACCTAAGATGTACATATGTGATTGTATTGCTTTTCTGTTATTCTAAGTAAATACTTTCACAATTTTATGAACTGCAAATTACTAATATATGAAACGAAGTATCACATACCAGGAGGTTTCTAAGATTCGTTACAACTCCCCAAATCTCTGTTCATGTGAAGTCAATTCAGCCAGCATTTGAGGAAGGCTCCGATGCTGCGTGGATTCCACAGAACATGCCACAACCTGGTATTGAAAACTCTCGTATAGTGTAGCAGAATGCGATCACATAGAGTCAATGAATCACTGTCAAGGAACAGAGAAAAGCACATAGAGTGTATCAGAGGAGACTTTGTAGAGATTTTTTTAATAAGAAAAGATAGGTTAGATAGGTGATAGATAGATAGATAGATAGATTGATTGATAGATGATAGATGATAGATAGATATAGATAGATAGATAGATAGATAGATAGATAGATAGATAGATAGATAGATAGATCTTTCTAGGTAGAAAAATGGTTTCCAAAGGCCTAAAGGTGTAAAACATATGTGTCTGAGCTGTTTTAGGGTGTCAGCTTGAGAGCATAGAGGATGATAAGAACAGAAAGTCAGATTGGGCCATTTATGGAGCATATTGTATAAAGTGCTGAGGATATTGACCCATATTTTGTGGGGAGCTGTCTGATATGTATACTGGGGGTGCAAAAAATGTATACAAGTGGACACTGTGGTCAACGCTGCTCAAGCCGTAGTTCACTATAATCAGAAGTGTCTGGACACTGATGGTAACCACTTTGAGCACCTCTTGTTATTGTAGAAGTCAAATGTGACTTGTATTCATATTTTGTTATTGGTATATACTGAGCATTAAAATTTTAATACAGTTTTCCTTTCTTAAAATGTGTATACTTTTTTTTTGGCTATATACAGGGTCTAACAATTAAGTCCGTGAACTTATCCGAGAAAAAGTGCTACATACCTCATTGCTGAATGTCACTATGGTCTCCTTCGAAGTACTCCCCTTGGGAAGCTATGAACTGACCCCAGCGCCTAGTCCACCATTCAAAGCAATTTTGTAACATCACAGCTGTTGTCATATTACCCTTGTGTCCTGAATGTCATCAGAATGTCTTCCATTCAACATTTTCTTTATCTTCAGGTGGGATATCTCTTTCATTACGGGTGAGAGCAGGTGAGTAGGAAGGGTGTTCCAATAGTTATTTGTTTACTAGCTAAAAACTCCCTCACAGACAGTGCCGTGTGAGCTGGTGCATTGTCGTGATGCAAGAGCCATGAATTGTTGGCGAAAAGTTCAGGTCGTTTTTGTCTAACTTTTTCACGCAGCCTTTTCAGCACTTCCAAATAGTAAATGTGGTTAACTGTTTATCCAGTGGTACAAATTCATAATGAATAACCCATCTGATATCAAAAAATGTTAGCAACATAGCTGCAATGGCTTAAAGAGCATAATTGTCAGACCTTGTATTATAGTAAGACATGAGAGGGCATATGTCTTTCTGGAAACATCTAAAAGTTTTGTATAATTAAACTTGAGGTTATATAGAGGAAATGCTGGAAGTGATGCTAGAAAGCAAAGCAAGGGATGGTTATGAACTTTCTTGCTCAATAGTTTCCTCTTCGTTTCATTCATAGAGATAATGAAATCATGAAAGGCTATAAGCAAAGGGGTAAAATGATTAGATTTGTATTTTAAATCCAAAATCTTGGCATATATATATGGTAAATGCTATGTAATGAGGCTGGAGGCAGGTAGAGAAATTGGGAAGTGAAGAAATAGTTTAGGTGGAAATGACTTTGTGAACAAAACAATAACAATAAAATTTACCATTGGACTCTGAAATCATTCTTGTAGGTTTCTATCCTAAATAGACACTAGCAGAATCATAAAAATTGCATGCAAAAAGCTATTTATTACAGTACAATTTATCATAGCAAAACACAAAACCACCTAAAATGTCTACTGAGAGGAGGCTATCTCACTAAGCTACCCTATACCTATACAATGGTGTGCCATATAGTTATTTAAGGAAACAGGAGCACCTCTATATACCATGACAGAGTGATCTCAAGGTTACATTATGTGAGAAAGACCAAGGTGTGTCACACTAGCATTTATCTGAAAAGAGGAGTGTTTCCTCTGGGAACAGAAAATCAGAGTGGAAAGAGAGAAGCAAATAAGCCTTCTACAGCTACTCAGAGTTGCATTATTTAATTTATTTTAAAACAGATAATTCTGGCTTATCTTCCCAAGTGGGATATCTCTTAAAGGCAACAATAATTGCAAAAACCGTTTTATATTGCCTTCACTAATCATATTGTGGATGCTAGTATTGATATTACCATTCTGAGAAAGTTGTGCATACATTGTTGTGTAAAGCAAATGAATTTTTATGCTGGTGTTGGTGGAAAAGGCATTGGAGAAAGGTAATACATGTTTCATATCAAAAAAGATAAGTAAAAAGCCTGGTAATTCTGAATTTGAATTGGAAGTTTTAGTATGAATTAATGCTTTATTTTATATATTCCATAACATATGTATTTCTTAGTTCTACATATTAAAGGCTTAGAAATAATGAATAACCTCTTAAAAGTCAGCACCACATGTACACAGTTTATAGTATCTAGTATAATTTCCTACTAAAAAACATCAGAGATCTTTGGAAAAATGACTCATTCCAAGTCTAGGGAAGGAATTGTACAAGGTGCCCTTGGAAAATTTTTGGTAATAACAGAAAGCAAGGAAGCTATTATAAATACTAAGATCATGTCAAAAGTTTTCAGGAGCCAACTGATGTTCACATTTACTGAAGATGGGAAAATTTAGATATCAAAAGGAATAATGCCAGTAATATATTATGACACATCGCTGTTAAATCATGACACTATAATGATAATTTTATATAAAAAGACAGACAGAAGACTTACTGGTCTCCTTTAGATGTTAAGAAAGCAACTCATAATTTTTTTTAAAGTAAAATTCATTTTGGAATACTTTTTGATTTGCTGAAGTTTCAAAAATGCTACAGGAGTATTTCCCTATACTCTCACTTTGTTTCAGTTTCCCTTAATGTCATCATCTTACATTATTCTCATACGTTTGTCAAAACTAAGACACCAGCACTAGCATGTAACTATTAACTCCAGATTTTATTTGGATTTTACTAGTTTTTTCATTAGTGTATTTTTCTGTTTCAGAATCCAATTCAGGATACTTCATTGCATTTAGCTGTCTTATTCCTTGGTCTCTTCTGTTCTGCAACAGTTTCATCATCTGTGTTTCTATGACCTTGACAGTTTGATGAGTGCTGGTCAGGTGTTTTGTAGAATGTCCCCCAATTTGAATTTGTCTAATGCTTTCTTCATAATTAGACTGGGGTAATGAAATTTTGGTAAGAATATTACAGAAGTTCACTGTCCTTATCACATCATTTCAGGGGAGCCATGCTGTTCCCTTCCACTGAATTTGCTTTTGATAACCTCCGTTTATTGGTTAAAAGTGTGTTTGCGAAGTTTCTCTACTTGTAAGGTTACTATTTTTCTATTCTCTGTTCTCCTCCTCAGAAGTGAGTCATGAAGTATGGCCCAGAATCATCTTTTACACTTCTTGTCTTAGCCTTAGTGTGACACTTAAAGAAGCCTTGTTTCCTTTATTGGAGAATGATGTTTAAAAAGCAAAATCTGGATGATGGCCATGTGTGTTCATTGTACCTGGGTTGTCACTATCCACTTGCATATGTATTCGTCTAAACATGAGTTCATACTCATAACTTCAACTCAAGTCCAGCACTACAGAGTTCATTCTAGCCTCCCTTCTTGCTTACCTTGCTTCGATATCAAAAGGAATAATACCTGCAATATATTAGAAAACATCGATGTTAAATCTATGACATCATAATGATGATTTTAAAATTATAGATAGAAGCCTCACTGACCTTCTTTGTATAATATGAGATCAACTCACAACTTCTCTCCAACAGTGAGAAACCTGGTTCTCCCAAAGCCAAGTAAAATACACTTACTTATGATATCAACCTGAACTTGTTTTCCAAAAACAATTAAATTTTTTATACCATTGTTCTCAGCCACTGGTAATTTGAAAACCCATGCCTATTATTGTTAATTATCTGTGTGCCTGGAAAACATTTAATTCCATAGACATTAATATAAATAGATGACATTATTTATGGCATTCTGTCCTATAAGAATCTAGTGTATTATCCATAATAATATCAACAATGTAATACATTTATTTATGTATTTATTAGCGAAATCATTTCTTGGCAGGACCTCATTTGTTTCCATTTTTTTTTGTTTTTTTTTTTTGTTTCAATGCGTGTATGTTTTTCCTCAATTGAACAGATACTTTTTGATTTTCATATATTTTGCTACAGTCACTTTCTAGCAATAGAAACAATACCATAGTGCCTCATGGATTGCATTGCTTTGCCTTTTAATCTGTCAGCCTTGCTTGAAATCAGCACACTAATCTTGCCCTATAGCAGTTGCTTGCTTAATCTTTTGTCATCTATCTACCTCACATGGTCTCTCCATGAAACTGATTGACACTGTGTGTGACTTTAATGCTGATAAATTATCTGTCTTCTAGGACCACAGAATCCTCTTTACACCAAAAAGATTACTTTCCTTGTTTTATGTCCTCATTCGTCTCCAGAGTCAATGATAATTGAAAGGGGTCACCAAGTAGGGCGTGGCAGTCTTTCCCTCATTCACTCTTTCATTCACTGTGTATTTCTAGACCATTTTCTAGGAATCATGGTATCACAAGGGAATGAAAAAGTGTTTTATTCATTATGGCATTTGTTCCTCACAAAGGATTCCAAACACAGACACATGCACATACACACACATATTAAAGTGAGCACACACAAAAAAATATGTTGTAAACTCTACATTAGTGGTAGAAACTGATGTGGTCTCTTTCAGGGATCATTGGTCAACCCCACCGTAGCACTAACTCCTCATCTGAATACCCTTTCCAGGATAGGAGTGGCCAAGTAAATCATCATGGGAAAGGGTAACATTTGAGCTTCATTATAAAATTCTGGAGGGTTTTCATTAATTAAGAAGAGGTGGAACATTCTAGACAGAGGGAAAAGGTGGATGTGCATTAGGAGCAATGAGTAATCCAGAGATAGGAATCACGATGCCAACTGGTAGACAGTAAAGCTCAGAAGTTTGAATAAAGCAAGACTCTGAAGGGCCTGGCACATTTAAATATTAAATAAACATTTGGTAAATAAATTGGCAAGTGACACAAAATGGGGTTTTGAGTTACATATCTTTCCCCTATGTTATTTATAACAAATTCTATTGTAATTCTTCTAATGATGAAGTCACAGGCCATTTTGCTTAACTGGGTTCATATGCAGGTATTTGATGGAGAATTGATGAAATTACTTGTATAATCAAACTCTTCTATAATGATGTTTCAGGTTGTAAAAAGTGTATGTTAGATTGAGCTTTCCAGTTTAAGCATCGACACTGGACACATTCACAAAAATACATGTTCAATATTTTAAAATTTAATTAAAGTTTAATTTGACTTTGGACAATAGTGATAGTTATAAATATCCTTTATTAAGCAACTACTATGATATAAGTGTAATTTTTTAGTTCTTAAAACAATCTTTTCAATTTATGCAGAACTAGCCTTGTTTTAGAGATGAGAAAATTAAAGCTTAGAAGAGTGAAATGTGCAGCCCAATGTCACACAGCTAGTAATGGTGCAGCAGGATTCAAAGCAACATCTTTCTGGATTAAAGCCTGTGCTCTTTAGACTACTCCATTTATTCCTTTTAATTGGTTTGCATCAATTATCTTTACCTTGGCTCTGACTTAAGCTGAAGCTTGTATACCATTAATGAAAGAAAAATTAAGTACATTTACGTATTTGTAGAAATGTTAGTATTGACTGAGTAATCTAACACAAATGTCATGGTAGCGACATCAGATCGATAACATTTATTTCTTTCAGTTTAACAAATAGAAATATTTGCTTGGTTAGGAAGGAGAAAATCTAAAGAAAGGGAAATAAACGTAGGCACTCTAATTATATAACCATCTATTACTTAAAACAACTCAAATAATTATTTATACTAGTTACCCTATTCCCCATTATTAATCTCATGCATCCCTGTTTGGTTTCAAGTCCTAAATTGAACATTCTCTTGCCTGTTTTCTGATTCTTCTTCTTCTCCTTTCCTTTTTTAGCACCTAAGAGAATTGAGTTGTGTGTATTTAGTCACACCCTATCAAACTGCCTTCTTTTGAAAATATCCTTGGCTGTGACTGAATATATTTTGCATAGCACTTTTAAGAAAAGTAACAGGGAGCCATAATAACTTCACTTTCAAGATGATTCTGCTCACAAACCTGTCTGCTTTCTTGACTGTTCAAAACAATCTTGTGCAATGTGTGCTTGCCAAGCACACCTCTTAGTCCCATGAAGAGATTATTGATAAACTATTTATGAAAGTGCATCTCCAGATGTACTGTTGAAACTGATTATTTCAATCTCTTTATTTTATTCTAGGAGAATACAAAAAATATAAAAGTATATGTAATTAAAAATATGTAATTATATCACGTGATATAATTTTGCATATGAAATCAGATGTATTTCAAAGAAAGCATTATTAGCGGTTATTTGTGGAATGTGGGGTAGGTAATATGTATTTTCTTTTGCATATTTTTGTATACTTTCAAACTTTTAAAAAATTGGTCTGTATTGCTTTTATAAGCACAAAACTGTCATTTTCAAATTATAGGGAAAAAAAGGCTTTACCTTAACTGAATGTTTTCCGAAGAACACCATTCAAATTAAGAGTTTGTTGTTATGGTGGTAGTGAGGGTTCTGGCTTATGTGGCCTTTAAATCTTTACAATAATTAATGAATATAGATTTTTTAAAAAGTAGTACATTTTAATCTGTTGCACATTAATACTACATAAAATTTGTTATGTTTTTGTGTGGTTTCATTATAAAATAGATTGATAATATCTACTGCTCCCTTACTGACCAACTGAAGTAGTGGGGTACAGCTAAATTAAATTTGTGACTAGATTCCTCATAGGGATTTTATGGGTAGAGATATATAGGGTACAAATATAACATATTTGACTGTTCTGTACAATGTAAAATTTTACTTGAGAGCTCTTCATAAAGCCACAGATAAGTGAAGATAAAAATATATCCTAAGAAAATAAAAACTATGTATGTAATATAGGAAATTATTTTCATACCCAATGTAAAGGTTAATGGATTAATGGAGAAAGGTGAAGCTTGTTTTGTAATTGGAGGAAGTAACATGTACAAAGTCATACAAACCAAGACACTTCTAGAACAAGCATAAAAGCATGCAGAATATCTTGGTTGGAGTAGAATCCACATCAAATAAGTGAAATCCCTGGTTAGACAGTGAAGGAATACATCGAATGGGTAGAGAAATTTGAGGATCAGGCAAGCTACAAAAATGAGCTGAAGAGTGGTTGTATGTTTTCTAATGGTAAATTGTATGGTCATTCCTAGGTTGTTTATTCTATATGCAGAGAATAAGCTAGAACTTGGGTGAGATAAATCATAAACAAAGAAGCCACAGGCATCTTGTGTACACCTCTATCTTATGAAGGACTTTTAACATTGGATAGAAATGATAGTGGTGTTCAAATTTTTCTGAACCCTTCTATTAGTAAAATAAAAATGAGCACACACTCCAACATGTATTTAGTGAAATTTGTAAGTTATTTGCATTTATTATCATTCCAACATATTAGTATATTTGGGCATTAAACCATGCAAATATGGAAATTAAAAAGTAGGACATATAGTGTATTTTATTTTGGTTATTTAAATCTTTTGGTTTTTCTTAAAATACTGTTTTCATTATCTGTTAATAAAATCTAATACCTTTATGTGCTTTATATTACTGTATTATATAATTGATATTTTTGTGACAGCAGCTTTATTAGTTTTGAAATTTTTCTTTAGTACTTTGTGGTTCAGATGCTTGAAGATCTGCTTATAATTTCACTTTGTTTTGGTACTGGTTTTAATGGCTATCAAAGTTGAAAATACACCATAAAGATATATAGATCTAAATGAAACAAAATCACCATGTTGTGTTTATCCAGTCAACATATTTATTTTTCAATTAAACCCACTCATTATTCAAAGTTTATGTGTTGAAACCTTTTTGTTAAAGTATACTCCAATCAAAAAGTCTTATTTTTTAAGAGGTTTAAAATATATGGGCAAATGTTATATTTCTGAGTTTTTTTCAAGTGTGTGAACTTGGTTCATAGGAGACCCATGCACATTTTTCTTAGCAAAAAACTCAATCATGATGGAAACACTGTCAAGCATATATTTTGAAAATGCTATTTCTATAATGTGAGTTGTTTTTTCAAAAAGCAGTTATTTCCTCAAGTGCTAAAATGTCATCTATACTTTAAAGGGACAAATTAATTGTAAATACTTGTTACAAAAATATATTTTAAAAATATGCTACATAATATCCTACTGACAACAATTTACCTAACAGGTCAGCAGATTTGGAGCATGGCTTTTTTTAATTTAATTTAATTTTTTCAAGTTTTCCAACTCTTTTAAGTAATTTGCCTTAGACAAAAATAAATCTCTGTGTTGTATAAAAGGTTTGTATAAGCAGTCCTTTTTTCCATTAAAGAATTGCACATTTCCTAGGATTTAAAGAATTTGTTTTTATAAAATTGATCACCTTGGAAGCACCTGGTAGCATGCAAGCTGCTCAAAAATGCTGAAAGCAAAGCAATGATTCAAGACATTAACCCTTTGAGATTATATAACTCCCACTATTTTCTATGAAAACTCCATGTACTGTGGATGGACATATGGCCAGCTAACACATGGACTATGTTCTCACACTCTAATGTAAGTCCATATATTAAATCTTCATAAACTCTATTTTTCTCTTTTTTAGATAAAGAAGTGGTACAGAGAAGCAGACAGATTTCAAAGATAACATTGGTAGGATCACATGACAGGCTGAACTGAGGGAATAGAATTTCGAGATCAAGAGAAGGAAAGATGTCTTCTGGATTTCTAGATTGAGTGAATGTGTTGCCGATTATGTGTTACAATATAAGAATTGTAAAATGAAAAGAGTTGTGACTTGTGGGATGGCACAATTTGGGAGATTACCTTGAGGGGTGCATAATGGAGATGACCAGTTGGCAATAGAATACTGTGTAATGGATCTGAGGCTCAGCTGAAAGATCTGAATCAGACATGTAAATCTAGGGGAAGTCATGATATTTCACATCATGGAAGAGACAAGAAAACATAAGGAGCGTGTATGGAGGGAAGAGAAGAGGACCTAGGACTGACCCTGGAGAAATGGAGTGGGCAAAAAAAGAAGCCCATGAAAAATGAAGATAAGTCACACTAAGAGTACAGCCAGGGGAAAATGGTGTCATGGATTTCAAGTAAAAAGAGAGAATAATAACTGTGCCATGTGGTACAGAGATCAAACAAAATGTAGTCTAAAATTTGTTCATTAGAAATGAAAAGCATTGATACAGTTCCAAAAGCAGTCACAGTTTATCAGTGAGTGACAGAAGTCAGTTTTAGTGGGTTGAGAGAAAATAAGAAATGAAAGCATGAAAATCAGTGGAAATGGACAAAGTTAATGTCCGCTTTTATGTTTTTAAGTATGCCATTCTTTTTATCTAAAGCAAGCTTTTCCTCTTCTCTTTTGTGTTGTCTTTTCCCTTAATTTATCTCCCTTTATCCTTACTCTTTTCTGGATTCCCCAGCTAAATGCAATTGCAGTTGTCTGCATTTCTATAGCACCCAGGTGCTTCTATTTCATACTTTACTGAAGACATTTCAATTTCTGTTCACATAACTTTTGAGAGGTGTTACTCTATCAAAGCTAGTGGTACATCTGTGATTGATTCTGTGACATCAAAACAGGGCCTGCTGCCTTTTGAAAATGTCTATAATGGGCTTAGTAAAAAGGCTAATTAACTGTTCAATATATTAAATAATTATGATAAGAATAATTAACTACAGAGTAGTAAGGAAAATAGTAAGTGATGAATTACTATCAAACTTCAAAATAATATTTTTCGGTTTTTAAGGAGAAACTTAAAGCTTCTCGTGAGCATTATTATTTTCTTAATCAGGTTTTATGTTTGAACGACTAAATACAAATTTTCAAGATTTTTTTAGTTGTTCTCTCTTTATATTTTTGTTAGTATCGTCTATGAGAAACCTTGTTTAGAGGTTGGTGATAAAAATATGAGCTGTTTAATAATCATTTAACACGTTACCCGAGTTGAAGTTATTAAATAATATAAGTCTTCTTAATTGACAACTTAATATTACATTTTCTTGCAACTCTGGCATGAATTGTAGATATATTCAAAGTTTTTTATGTTAAGTATTTCAAAATAGTGATCCTTGATTTCTATTGTAGAATACCAACCTACATTGTTGGAGCAGCCCTCCATAGACAAGTGCAAGGTGCATTAACTGCAAAGGAACAAAAGTGTTCAGTATATCTAAACTCAAAATTTGGCGATGGCCACCTGAAGAGTCACCCATCAGGACCCCACTCAACTTCCTTGTTCTCTGGGTCGCAGTTGGCAGTACCTTGGGCTGAGTGACAAGCTCCATGTGCACTGAGAAGAGGAATTCTTCCAGAAATCGCACAGACCCCTTCTGTAATGGATAGTGTGCGCTCTGCAGCTGGCTGCTGAGGTAGACATTCACATGGCAGAATGCCTTTGTAGTTGTCCTCAGTATCTTATAGATGAGAAGTGAAGACTCATTATCTCAACATGCTCACTTCCTATAAGACAGTAGAATTTGACTCCATTTAATCCCAGCCTCCCTCAGAAAAGCCAGAGACAAGCCTGCTTTAATCGGGAAGTTCCTGACCAAATAATTTCTGGAAGTTTCAAAGCCTTAACCTGTCCATCTCAAAGACTGAAGTCAGTCCCTTATGGCATATCTGTGAGCCTTCCACTGGGCACCATTGAGCTGTTGGGAAGCTCTGCTCTATAGCACATAGCAAAATGTTTTATTCATAGAAGAAGGAAAAGAAAGGAAGAATTTAGGAGCTATCTCAGTAGCCAACTGCAGAATACACATTGTCCATTACAGAATTCAAGAGCTTCTCTATAAAGACTAGAACCTAAAGAAGAAAGACGCAGCCAGTGCCATACATAGTTGAGAGGTACAAAAGTTTGTATCGTTATTGAGCACTTACAACATCATGATACTGTGTTTTGGTGGAAGATTTCAAGGTGTACAAAAATGCTCTGCCGGGAGACATATGTGCCCCATGCAACTGTGGTACAAGACAGAGTACAGTAAACACAATAAGGGTAAGAAATCAGTGGTGTGACAATGCAGTTAATGTCCACAGGAATTCAATCATCTCAAATATGTATCAAACACATAATATGAAATAATGGTTTCAAACTTGATGGTTTCTTCATATTTTATACAGCAACACCCAAGCAATTTGCTAATTTTAAAAAAGCCAGTAATTTTGTGACAGTAAAAACATAACTGAAAGTAAAAATATAACGATTTTTTCTTTCTGATTAAAAAAAATCTTTTGATCTTATTCACTAATTTGGTAACATTCTGAGAATAACAATAATGTGTCTGATCTATGAAACAATTCTTAGTTCTAATACTCACTAGATTTTAAGAATATGCCAAGATTGAGATTCTTCAATAATTCTCATACTCAAAGTAGTCTAAGGAGACTTATATTGTATTAGAAGGTAAAATATTGTCCCGTATTACTAAATGTTAAATTATTTTCACAGAAGTGTAATACTAACTTGAGCTCTCTGCATGAAGGATTGTAAACCTTAGTCAAAGCTTTTCATATTCAAATCAGGTAAACTGTAAGCCACATACTCTCTAGGACTTGGCTCTAAGGGCCTGTTGCAATGACATTATTTGTCAACAGGAGAACAGTGACATTGTCATGAAATATTTATATTACAATTATATAAAATAGTTTATTGGCTGATTTCTTAATGACTTGCAACAAATAATAATTTGAAATGTTAGGTGACATTTTATGCAATGATATTTTTTCTTGTCAAATTCATTTTAATAATTGACATTAAATCCTTCATAATCCTTCGTAGGAGTATTTGATATTCATGAAACTGCTTGCTACTATTAATGAACATTGATATTAATCTTAAAAATCTTCTGTTAAGAACCCCCCCCCCCAAAATTAAGAAACCTAGTAAAGGTACCAAAAACATTTACTCAGATTATTCATTTCATTTATAGTTAAATAATAGATTAAATGTTGCAATCTATTCTATTTCATAATAAATAACAGCATTTTATGTAGTCAAAACTACCTGCTTTGCTAGTTAGATATATTTGCTAATATAAAAATAATTTCTCATATTTTGTAACTTAATTACTTTTTCCTAAATATAAAACAAATTAAAATTTTTTAGCTCAATATTTTGTGGATTTAAAAAGATTTAAATCTAGTGTTATGATATTTTCCATGAATAATGTATCTAAATATGAGTATTAAAAATTCTAAATACACTATTTAAATTCTCATCTATGATTTTGAAAAAAAAATTTATTTTAGAATACTTTTTCTTTAAATTTTTATAAAAAATATAGCTCATATATAATATATATAGTTTCAGGGCACACAATAGTTATTCAACATTTATGTACCTAAAGAAGTAATCACCGTAAGTCCAGCAACCACCTGACACTGTACCTACCACGTTATCACAATATTATTGACTGTATTCCCTATGCTGTACATTACATCCCCCTCACTTATGTGTTTTTTACTTGGAAATTTGAACCTCTTATTCCCCTTCACCTTTTCCCTCTTTTTAAAATTTTCAACCACAGTTGACATTCAATATTATTTTATATTAATTCCAGGTATACATAGTGGTTAGACATTTATATAATTTAAGAAATGATTCCCCTGACTAGTCTAGTACCCACCTGGCACTATACATAGTTATTACCATATCATTGACAATATTTTTTATGCTTTACTTTACATCCCCATTATTTTTTGTAACTACCAATTTGTACTTATTAATCCCTTCACTTTTTCACCCTACCTCACAACCCCTTCCCATCTATCACCCCAACAAATCCAGTACCAATCTGACACCATACATAGGTATGACAATATCATTGACTGTATTCCTTATTCTATACCCTACATCCCCATGACTACTGTGTAACAACCAATTTGTTAATTCTTAATCCCGTTCCCTGTTTTCACCCATACTCCCAACCCTTCTCCCACCTGGCAATCATCAAAATGTTCTCTGTATGTATGAATGTTTCTTTTTTGTATGTTTGTTTATTTTGTTCTTTAGATTCCACATATAAATGAAATCACATTGCATCTGTCTTTCTTTGACGCTCCACTCAGCATAATACCCTCCAGGTCCATCCACGCTGCCACAGATGGCAAGAACCCATTCCCTTCCATAGCCTAGCAATATTCCATTGTATATATGTACCACCACCTCTTTATCCATTAATCCATCAATGGACATCCAGGCTGCCTCCACTTCTTGGCCATTGTAAACAATGCTGCAATGAACATTTAGATTCACACATCCCCTCAAAGTAGTGTTTTGGGTTTCTTTGGATAAATACCTGAAGTGGGATTACTGGGTCCTTCTTTGTCTCTTGTTATAACCTTTGTTTTAAAGTCTATTTTGTCTGGCATAAGAATTGCTACACCAGCTTTTTTTTTTTTTTCAATTCCATTTTCATGAAATATCTTTTTCCATCCCTTTACTTTCTCGCTATGTGTTTCTTTCAATCTTAAGTGAGTCTCTTATAGGAAGCATATTTAAGGGTTTTGTTTTTGTATCCTTTCAGCCCTCCTGTCTTTTTGATTGGAGCATTTAATACATTTACATTGCAAGTAATTGTTGATAGGTATGTAGCTATTGACATTTTATTATTCATAAGTTTAAGTTTTTTTTTTTTTTCTGTCTTAAAGAAGTCCCTCTAAGAATCCTTGTAATACTCCTTTAGCTTTTCCTTGTCTGGGAAGCTCTTTATCTGTCCTTCTATTTTAAATGATAGCTGTGCTGGGTAGAGCAATCTTGGTTGTAGGCCTTTATTTTGCATCACTTTGAATATTTCCTGCCACTCCCTTCTGGCCTGCAGAGTTTGTGTAGAAAAGTCAGCTGTTAGTCTTATTGGAGTTCCTTTGTATGTAACCTGCTGTCTTTCTCTTGCTGCTTTCAGGATCCTGTCTTTGTCTTTAACCTTTGCCGTTTTTACTATGATGTGTCTTGGTGTGGACCTGTTTGGGTTCAGCTTGTTTGGAACTCTCTGCACTTCCTGGACTTGTATGTCGATTTCCTTCCCCAGGGTAGGGAAGTTCTCAGTCATTATTTCTTCAAATAGAGTTTCAATCCCTTGCTCTTTCTCTTCTCCTTCTGGTATTCCTATGATGCGAATGTTGTTGCGCTTGATTGTTGTCCCACAGGTCTCTTAAACTATTTTCATTGTTTTTATTCTTTTTTTTTCTGTTGTTCCAACTGGGTGATTTCTGCTATTTTGTCTTCTAAATCACTGATCCAATCCTCTGCTTCATCTAATCTACTGGTGATTCCTTCGAGTGTGTTCTTCATTTCAGTTATTGTATCTTTAGTTCTACCTGGTTGTTTTTTATGATTTTTGTATTCTTCTTTATGTCCTCAAGTTTCTGAAACATTCTTATCATCAGTGTTCTAAACTCTGTCTCTGAAAAGTTGGATACCTCTGTTTCATTTAGTTCCATTTCTTGAGATTTCTTCTGATCTTTTACTTGGGACATGTTTCTTTGTTTCTTCATTCTGGCTGTCACTCTGATTGTTTCGATGTATTAGATCACCTAGAAATAAAAAAGAAAAAAGAAAAAAAAAAGAAGAAAGAGAAAAAGGGAAAAAAAAGGAAAAAGGAAGAAAAAAAAGGGGGGGCACTCTCTGCCCGCTTTAATCTGCAGACCACTTGCTCAGCAATAGAGAGATTCTGGGTGACTCAGCACCAGCTGCTGGGGGGAAGGGCTCAGTGCGTCATGCGCAGATCTCCCTCTGGACCTGAAGTAAGCTTCCCACAATTAGTTTCCGTGTGCTCTGGAACTGTGTTCACCACCAAAAATCCTCACAGGTTGTTGTGGGCTGTCTGCTGCTGCAAAAAACCCTGTGTGGCCTGCAGAGGTAGGCGCCAGGGACCAGGGGCTCAGGGTGCCCCTGGCAACACAGCTCTAGGTGGGCGGGGCAGGCCCCCAAGGCACCACAGGGTGTGGTCAGTGGCCCCCACCAAGTCAGAGCAGCATGCACTCCTGCATCGGCAGCCAACCCACACAAACTTGCCTAGAAATCCCTGGCCGAATCATGCAGGTACATAGCTCATGGCCCTATACTCCCAGGAAAACTGCCTGTCTCAGCCTGTCCCAATCAGCCACTCAAAGATCAGGCCAAGCAGCCCGACAGCCAATTGCCACCCAGACAACTCCACACGCACAGTGCGGAAATCGGGCACCTAAGGTGAGTCGCGCACTTCTGGGTCTCTATAAGCAGTCTGTTGTAGTCGGAGCGCGCTTGCTCGGCATTTCCTTGGTTAAGCAGCACAAACAGTATGGAGGGTGGGATCCAAGGCCGCACGTGCTTGCATGCACGCATGCGCACATGCACTCCTACGCCAATTCCAGCAGACTAATGCGGTCCCAGACCTGAGCCTCTGTGGGAGGGCCCAGTCCTAAAAAAATGGTGCCCTCCTGTGCACTACTTGTGTGAAAGCTCCACACCAGGGGAACAACGGTCCCAAAAACCTCCAGCTCCTGGGCCAAAGGCACTCAGCTCAGTCCTTCCCGCAGGCTCCTGGGCCCCACTCACAAAGCTACTTCCTCCACCAGGAACCAGGTGAGTGTTCACCAGCGAGCAAGTTGGTTTGCCGGCTCCACTGGTTCTCCAGCTGCCCTCAGCCTCACCGATTTGAGCAAATAGAGTCCTCACTATTTTCTACTTCCAGCTATCGTAGAGCTCCTCTTCCCGGCAAAGTAACTCTGGGCTGGTGAGTGCGGTGTTGGGCCGGAGGGTCTTGCCCCCAACCGGAGAAGCCTCCACACCGCTGAGGTGTCCCTCACGGGGTTCGCCCTGTCTCGTCTCTGCCCCTCCTACCGGATTTGATGTGGCCTCCTCTTTAAGTCCTTCGTTTAGAGGTTCTGCTCATCTAGGGTCCAGGGAACTTCCAAGGTTGAATATCTTATAAATTATTTGTAATTTTGGTGTGCTCCTGGGAGGTAGTTGGCACAGCGGCTGTCTAATTCCACCATTTTACCGGAAGTCCTTAATCTTTTTTTTTTTTTTTAAGCTTTTTTGATGTGAGCCATCCCGCCACCTGTTGGCAGCTCAGCGGCTGCTCAGCTCGGGCTGGGTCTCGAACCGCTGTTGCTCAGAGCTTGCACTCTTGAGTGAGCTCTTAACCAACTGAGCCACTCGGCCAGCCCTGCACTTCCTGGACTTGAATGTCTTTTCCTTTGCCAGGTTAGGAAAGTTTTCAGTCATTATTTCCTCAAACAGGATCTCAATCCTTTGCTTTCTCTCTTCTTCTGGTACCCCTATGATGTGGATATTGTTATAATTAATGTTGTTCCAGAGGTCTCTTAAACTATTCTCATTTTTTTGGATTCTTTTTTCTTTTTTGGTATTTTGATTGGGTGTTTACTGTTACCTTGTCTTCCAACTTGCTGATTGAAACCACTGCTTCATCTAGTCTGCTGGTGAGTCCTTCTAGTGCGTTCTTCTTTTTAGTTACTGTATTGTTCATTTCTGACTTTTTTTTATGGTTTCAATGCCTTTTTTTTTTAATGCTTGCTATTGTTTTGTTAAAGTTCTCAGCAAATTCCTTGAGTATCTTTATAACCATGGTTTTGAACTCTGTATCTGGTAGGTTGCTTGCCCTCCATTTCATTTGGTTCTTTTTCTAAAATTTTCTCTTGGTTTTTGT
This sequence comes from Hipposideros armiger, assembly GCF_001890085.2. NCBI lineage: Eukaryota > Metazoa > Chordata > Mammalia > Chiroptera > Hipposideridae > Hipposideros > Hipposideros armiger. The sequence goes on from NW_017731877.1 coordinate 890,127, forward strand.
TTTGTTTTGTTTTGTTTTTGGAGAGGGGGAATGCATTTCTTTGTTTTCTCATTATTGCTGCCTCTCTGTGTTTGTCTCTATTTATTAGGTAGATGTGCTATATCTCCCAGTCTTAGCTGGGTGACCTTATGTAGTAGGTGCTCTGTGTGGCTATGGCATAGTCTCTCTGGTCACCTGCTCCAGGTGCTCCAAGAGTGCACCTTGTGTGTGCCCTCTTGCTATAGTTGAGCCTTGATTGTTATTGGCATATCAGTCAGGATTGACTTTCAGGGTGATTGGCTATGGGGTTTGGCCACATTCACTGTTCATAAGTATGAGCTACTGTGCAGGGGACTTACCTTAAGCAGGATTTACCCTAGTGGGTCCTGGGGTCTGTTGAGACCACACTTTGTGTATACCACTTGTGGGGCTAATTGGGAAGTGCTCTGCTGTGATCTGAAGCCAACCTCTAAATATGTTGGTTCTGAGGCCTCTTGGGAGAAGTTCTGGTGCAGGCCCAGGCCACCCATTGCCTATGACAGGCCAGGGGCTAGCTGGTAGGAGCTATAAAGTGACCCACAGTTGTTCACTGTCTGTGCTATACCTGGAAGAGGTCACACTATGAACTGAGGTCGGCTGCTACTAGTACCAAACCTGAGGTAGTTCTACAAAAAGCTAGGAGACCCCAAGGCCTGCTGCCACCTGCTGGCTTCCTTAAGGTTCAGCTGCTATTAAAGCCTCATGCGTTATGCAAGTTGGGTGAGGACGTATCTCAGGGAGTCACTAGAGTGGGAAGAGTTGTGGTCACCAGATTAATATAAATTCTGATTTGGTGCCAGTGCTGAGCCTAGTGCAACTCAGCAAAATACTTCAAGCACACTGAGGTCAGGGGCCACCTGCCTGGAGTCCGTGGACTCTGATAATTTTCCAAGAAAGAATCCAATGTAGTCAAGGCTGATTGCTCCTCAAAAAAATTCCTCCAGCTGTGGAGAAGTTGGGTGGCATGACGTCCCAGTAAGTCAGCAGGGTGGAGCGAGTGGAGCTCACCAGACCAATAAGATTCAGATTTGGCCTGTGGGGGAGGGATCAACACAGGAAAGATGGTGACACCCACCTGCCTACTGCACGGGAGAAGAATCCCTCACAGGGAAAATGAGGACCGTCCTCCAGCTCTGGCCCTGGAGCCACACACCTCAGTCCACCTCCTGCATGTCTCTGACACCCCCTGAGCCACCATCCCTTTGCCTGAGCCCAAAGGTGAGTACCTGCATGTGAAAGAGTCTCTGTGCAGGCCCTTTAAGAGAATGCTTGGGTTCCCCCACAGCCTTCTGTCCCACCTGGATGGTCAAAATCCCCACTATTTTTCAGAGCCAGATGTTGTTGGGGCTCCTCTTTTTGACACATGTACTCCAGGCTGGGGAGCTTGGTGTGGGGCTGGGGTTCCTCACTCCTCAAGGGGAAATATCTGTGGCCAAGATATTCCTCCTGATTCTCAATGGCCACATGCAGTTATGGGGCCCATTCTGCACCTCCACCCTTCCTACCAGTTTCAATGTGGCTTCTTATTTATGTTTTTAATGATAGGATTTCTGTTCTGTTAGACTTTAGATGATTCTCCAGCTTGACTGTTCTATAATTTTGTTGTAATTTTAATGTGCTCATGGAAAGATGCAGGCACAATGTTTATCTATTCTGCCATCTTGGATCCCAGCATGCTTTTGGATTAATAGGAAAAATTGCAACCATAGTATAAACAATTGTCACAGTCCCCACACCCAGTTCCCTATTATGAACATTGTAGTTTAGTTTGGTACATTTGTGGTCTATCTTGGTTTAATGTTCCATGTGATCCTGGGAAGATGAGCATTCTGTGGTTATTGAATAGAGTATTATATATATATATATATCTATATATCTATCTATATATCTATATCTATATCTATATATATATCAATTAAATCAAGTTGATTGATAGTACTGATCATGTCATCTTTAGTCTTACTAATATATACATATATATATATTTTTTTCCATTTTTCTTTTTTCTGCTGGATCTATTAGTTGCTGACAGAGAAGTGTTGAAGGCCCCAACCATAATAGTAGACTTGTTTATTTCTCTTTGAAGTTCTATAAATTTTTCCTCATGTATTTTCATGGTTTGTTGTTCAGTGTGTACACAAAGAATTTTTATTTCTTTTTTAAGATTTGGCCCCTTCATCATTATTTAATGCCCCTCATTTTCCCTGATAACCTTCTTTTTTCTGAACTCAGCTTTGTCTGATATTAGTATATCAACCTCTGCTTTGTTTTGATTAGCCTTAGCATAGTCTATCTCTCCATCTCTTTGCTTTTAACCTATCTGTGTCTTTATATTTAAAGTGGGTTCTTGTAGATGATACAACATGTAGTTAGATTTTTCAATCCACTCTGACAACCTCCATCTATAATTGGTGTATTTGGGTCACCTAAAAGAAAATAATCTAGTTTACCACTTATGGTTTAGAAAGAACTTTCAACTGATAGATTTTTATAGATATATCAAATGTTTATGATATCAAAATACTATAAACAAAGTGAAATTATATGAGTTGAGAAATATGTTTATATGTGTCACTTAAAAGAGAAATACATATAATTTTTTAAAAGTTCTTGCAATTGATAATTCTAATGGAGCAACAAGAAAATGATAAGAATGTACAATTCAGAAATGTAAATAAAATGGCCCAAAATATATAGTGAGGTGCTTCACTTCTGGAGAAAATACAAATTAAAGTAACAAATAGATATGACTTACAGCGTAATGTTTACACTTGGTAGTTTGATAAAATGTTGAAGGAGGTAATTGAGAGGACGTGACCACCAGTTGACCCACAAGCTGGAACCTGGCAATCAGATACTCCTCACACCCTCCTTGTCCCCATCCTTAGAATGTACAGTCTGTCCCCCTGTTCTCACATGGCAGCTGTTTTGAAGGATGTAAACTTGAGAGAGCAATGAGTTGTTGGGGTGATCTGGACTGAATATGTGACTGAACCCGGTTAAGACCTCTACATAAACTTTTAAGATTCTAAGGGGCATGTACAGAGATCTAATCTTGCAGCTGCTAAGACAAGCCTCATAAATTCTCTCACTTATTAAACCTGCCACCTACCAGTCTGGAATGGCCTGCCTCTTAAGTCTCTCCTTGCCCTCCGTGTACCAGGGCCAGTTTTCAATTTCACCTGGGAAGCTCCTGAGTTTGCAAACCGATACAAAAATTAAAAAATACCAACACTTTGTACTACAAAAGTAAAGAGTACTAACACTGTATTGACAATATGGCACTCATACATTAATTGTGAAATTAAGTATTGCTATAGCCATTTTCAGCAGCAATTTGGCCACATCTATTACAATAAAAGCTCATATACAATTTGATATAGCAATCCAAGTCATATTGGAAGTATCCTACAAGTAAAAGTGTATCAATTATACATAGAAAGATACCAAGTGTAGTATTTCTAGTATTAACAAAAAGGAGGAAGGAAGGGGAGAAAAAAAGAAGGATGAAAGAAGGAAGGAAGGAAGGAAGGAAGGAAGGAAAGGAGGAAGGAAGGAAGGGAGGAAAGAAAATGAATGGTTGCATAAATTGTGGTACACCCATACAATGGAATGACAGGTATAGAGGGGTTTCTAGTCTGTTTTGTAAAATGAGAAAAGCACAATTCAAAGACATTTATATATAATTATTTGATTTCTATTATACCAACTCTGAAAAAGGCCAATGTTTATGTATGTGTGTATATACATATATACATAGACAGGTACACTTGCATGTGTGTGTGCTACATATTATATACTGTGCATGCACATACTTACATATGTGCAGCTCTATATCTACATATATAGCTGTGTATACACATATATATGTATGTGTATGTGATTAAATACACACTTAGAGAGAGGATACAAAGATTTAGACCAGGTTATTTACCACTGTATCATGGGGTCGAAAGTTGGAAGGGTAGAGCAGGGGATGTAGTGAAGAGGGAAGAAGAAGGGAAAAAAATCAAAATATAATTGTCCATTATAAGAACAGCATATATGATATATACTTACTTAAGTTTATGCATTTATATATAATTCATAAAGATGTTTATGAAAGGATGTTCACTAAAGTGCTGATTATTATGTCAGGAACAATCAAGTCTTAGGTGATTTAAAAACTTTTTTCTTATATTTTGTATACTGTATAAATTCCTTACAAAAATTACATTGTAATTTCAAAATATAATTTTAATTATAAAACTAACCAAACATGTGAACTATAATTTAGTCCATTTGTAATTAATTTAGTACCATTACATTTTGGATTTTAGCTTGATTTCTCTGATTATCATGGACAATATTTTAAACTTGTACATTACAGAGTGTTATATTGTTTTTCACAGATTAATAGTAACAGCTGTTTTATGATAAAAATTAAATCTTTCTATTTGCCTTCTCTTTAGGTTCCTTTGTCTATTCAATGACATTGTAGCATTCTGATATAGATTTTCTGGCTTTAAACAATTAGTTTGTAATTCTTCTAATGTGGTAGATATTTCCAAAATGTAAGCTTCATATCAACCTTTACCTTAATAATTGTATATGTTAAAGAATTAAGGAAGACAAACTAACTAAATTTATTATTTACTTAAAACTGGTAAAGTGTTTCTACCTAGCTTAAGTGCATTAATTATCATTAGCAAATCAACTCTATACTTTAGTATATTTGAATTTTATCACTTTTTATTTCATAGAAAAAAATAAGATAAACACATTTTAAAATTTTATTATCTCTAGGGCACAAGACTAGAGTGTTTCAAAGACATTATCTTTGAGAATAGATGTACATATGAAAATATGATTGGTTATTTTTCTATCTGGTTCTAGCTCTTTGCTTTTGCCTGTGGTAGTGTTTAATGCTCTTATACAGATGTCATTGCTAGAGTCCTGATTCTAATTACTAAGATTTCATTTCATATGTTTCCTTTAAAATATTGCTCTGTGATTATCTCATTGGCAATGATACATCTTAAAATACTCCATATATTTTAGTTGCTTAATATTATTTAAAGGGTTAAAGTGATAGTTTCTGCATTTGGGGAGATAAAAAGAATTATTACTATGACACCAGATCAGATCCATGTTAGATTTTAATGGCCAGGCTATCATAACTAGCACTAGAGTACAAAACACTGCAGTAAAAAAATGATTTAAAGTAATTAAGTGAAAGGAGGTCGCAGCATCGATGCTGTGCAATTCCATCCTAAAATCTTACACATTTACATGAGCACAATGATCAGTTTACTGAGCTGTTGCAGTCCCACAGAGACTAAAGAAAGCTCCACCACTGGGGAGATAAATGTTTTCAATTATTCAGGGATTCACTGGAGACCCTGTGGAGCAAAGAACAATTAAGAAATAGATAAACCTAAGGCATGGAATAAAGAATCAATAGGAAAAATGACTAGGTGTTCATAATGTCAAGAACCAAAAATCTCTCCATTTTGCCCCAGCTCGGATTATTATTTTCCTTAATATGTGAACTGTTAATTCCTCCTTGCAGGCATTGAACCAACTACTGCTACCAAGTGTTCACTACTTTTATTAATTCCTTGATGCTAGAGATTTCTAAATTGAACTCTCTAACTCAGTGAAACCCTTTGAATAATTCAAGCAATGGTGGAAATTCACATAGTTATTTTATTTATGTATACTGAAATTGTAATGTAATAATATTATACTCTGAAATGGAAAAGAGGCACCCAAATATTATACTATCCTGACAGAGAAATACTTCTCACACTTGTATATTGTTTTCAATCTTTCTATATGTTAGTGTAACTATAATCATTTTAACCATTATCACTTTAAATATTCTGCTATAATTATTTTGAATTTCTGTGGAGCTATGTTTGGGTTGGTATTAATTACACATACTGAACATGGTCAAAATAATGAAACACTAAAGAGAGGAATTTAAGGGGGTGGACTAGCAGCTGGGTACAATAACAGAGAGAGCTAGCACTGCACACCTGACCACAGCTCCTTATTCAATTCCATTCTCAAAACTCTTGATTTACATCAATGGGGTCATTTTCTGGTTAATGAAATGGATTAGGAGCTATTTCCTGCCAATGAAGCAGCAAAATATGTGATCAATATCCACATATTCAGAGAATCTTTTCTGTTAATTTTGCATTGTTTTTCTCCAACCAATGCTAAAAAAGAAACATCAGTGAGACGATTAAATGAAATTAAATAGAAATTTATAATATTCATTAAGACACAAATAAAAATGTTACATGATAACTTGAGAGATCTCTAATTCTAGAGCAGCTTCTACAGACAGTGGAAAAATACATGTGTGTTTCTGTGTTTATTAACTATAGTTCTTACCATGTTTACCTATTACTTTCAAATGTAAATCCAGTGTCTACTATTAGATGACTACTTGCATTATTTTTATCAAGAGTGACTTCTGACTACATGTTAGTATCAATAACAATTACCATGATCTAATAATTGCTTTTGGTATGGTCTTCAGGTTGTATAAAAATATTTTCTTTGAGAACTGATAACAGTCACTAATTTCTTTCTCTTACGTTCCTCCATTTCTATAACGAGCACACCTTTCAAATTCCAACACGTATTCATGCTTTTGATAATTTTGTACTGTAAATTTAATTGGTCTTATTTAATATTGCCTTATATAACATTATTTAGCTTTTGTAAATCCACTAGGGATCCAATTTTCAAAAAAAACACTTTTATAATAAAATATCATAATCAGATTATTAAATCTAGTGTGTTGACACTTGATTTTGATTTAAGAAATGTCATTCCCTTTTCATCCTTAAAAAAAAAAGTATCCAAAATCTACATTTCTCCTTTACTTTTAATGTTCTTTTAAAACATCATGCTGTTATGATACAACACATTTTCTTTAATTGCCAAATTAGTAACAAAAATTATAAATAATTTATTAGTGTGACTGTCTTTTTATAAAGTAATTTAAAGAATATAATTTTAGAAGGATGGTTACTATTTACACTTATAATTATCTCTACAAAACACAATATTTTGTTAATACTCTTGTATCCTATATGCCCTTTCAATACGGTTACTAGAAATAGATTTATCCTGGGTTTTATAGGGTCATTTGACAGGAAGTTCAAAAGATTTTATAGCCTGTCTTCCCCAAAACGTCTTTAGATGATTACTTCATAAAGGTGAAAAGAAGAGGTGAAATAGAAAGTTTAAATTATAGCTCTATAGAATAAGCAGTCGAAAATGTGATTGTTAAATAAATTTTACTTTTATAGAATGTCAGATTTATTTTTTCATGTCCCAGATTGGCTTTTGGAGTCTTAATATTTTTAAGTCTACACTATTATTTCAAATGGTCAATATTTTATATTTATGAAACATAATCATGAGGTTTTTATAGAGTGAAGTAAAAAAAAAAACCAGTAAATGAAGAATACTCATTTTTATTTTCTTACTCGATGGAAAAGGAAAAACTTTTTGAGTTGATGGTGTACAGTTAAACTAACAGTCCTGAGATGTTAGCATTACTTAGACAATCTACTCAATATAATTCATTTGTATATTTATTTAAAATTATCCTAGTATTAAAAAAGTTTGTTTTTCTAATTTATTCTATATATGTTGTATAGCATATGGGCAGTAGAATGTGCACTTGCAGATGAATGTTCTGTTATCTGCCTACCTGAAATATTTCTGGACACTACTAAATGTGTGATTATATAATGAAAAGAACAATAAAAAAAAGAGAACATCAAGTACAAAGGGTCTGAGTTGGGAGAACCAGGGTAACTTTACAGAACTAAGCTAAGGCCCATTTAGCTAAACCCATCCATAAAAATCAGTTAAATAATTAAGGTCAGGTATTGGGGAGGCTTATCTCTTAACACCTTGTGTGCCATATTGAGGCTTTATCTGGAAGTCAATAAACAATTTCTAAAAGACATTATGCAAGGACCTAATAGAATCTAATTTGCATTAAAAAAATCACTGTGGCTGCTACATGAAAAATGTATTAGAGTGTGGGGTAAGCATGGGCGAGGGGAGGCCAGTTGCAAGGCTATTGCATTTGTCCAGGTTAGAAAGTGATGTTTTAGCAGAGGGTACTACTCAGTACAGGAGGCAGAAATCATTGAGCAGGGTGATGGGTTGAATATGAGGACAGAACAGAGGTACTATAAGTACCTCCTGTGCCAGTTATGTCAAATTGGATGAGTGTTTGGTGCCAAATCCTAAGATAGGAAACATTTGAGCCTTGGTGTTAGGAACTGTATCATGAACCATGTTTTCCTGTTTCTATTGATTGCTCCAATATTAAAGGGAAATTGTGGCCCAGCTCCAAAAAGTATTTAAGACTTAAGGGCATGCATTTTGTGTACTGACCTCATTCCTGGCTCCATCTTCCTTTTGCAAAATCTGTTTTTCTTTGCCTCATTTTCTTATTTATTTTAAATGTACATTATGTCTTCCTGAATTATTTGTATCTTGTAAGCCATCTGAATAGTTTTTTAAATAATATGTGACATAAAATCAATAATGGATACAAATTAAATTTCAAATTTTTAATGAATTCACAATAAATTTGCAATAAAATGGTAGCAGGTACAATAGAACACTTATTAGAATATTAGCTAAACTGGAAAATAAAAGTACTAACTCAAATTACTTATCAAATTATAGTGGGCACTTCTGTCACTATCTTCCCCAGGTGTCTGTTATTAATAAATACCTTCCAATTCTTCCAATTAGATTGCTACTGCAGTATTATTAAGGAGGTTTAACACATATTTTGGTTTAAAAAACAAAAGTTAATGAGCACTTATTATACGCCGTGGACTTTCTGGACACTAGAAATTTAACAGTTAACAAATCATATTCTTATTCTTTTTTTGTTTAATATTCACAGAGAAACTTTGGAAGGACATTCTACAGTTAGTGATAATGATCATCAAAGTAGTAGCAGCAGCAGCAGCAGCAGCTTTCTACCATGACACTACTACTATAAAATGGGCTAAAAATAAGCTAAATTTTGAAGGCCTATAGACCCTGAAAACCTTCTTGATACTTATAATTTAAAAATTGATGCCTACCTGATGGGAAATTTCTACTGGTATTTCAGAAAACTCAGTACTCAAGTTTATTGAACCAATGAGTTGGATGAAGAAACAAAAGAATATTCATCAGCTGTGGATAACATGAAGTTAGAAAGTGCAAAAATGCAGGATTATAGGTCAGTACTCATAAAGCTCTCCATAGAAAACAAACAAATATCAATCTAGAATAGAGCACACACAGCTTAGTAATTGTGTGTGGAACAAGCTTAAAGGTTTTGTGTGATAGCTAATTTGATACAAATACTATATCATATGATTATTGAAAACTCAGTATATTCTTTTGCTACCTTAGGTATAAAAAGCATAAAGTATTGTCTTAGTCTGCTCAGGCTCCCATAACAAAATATCATAGACTGTGTGGCTGAAACTACAGATTTTTTTTTTCACAGTTCTGGAGAGTGATAAGACCAAGATCAAGCTATCAGCCAATTTATTTCTGGTAGTCTCTTTCTGACTTGCAGATGTCTTCATGGAGGCGGGGGT
>NW_017731877.1:899779-914609 GCF_001890085.2 Hipposideros armiger
GAGAGAGAGAGAGAGAGAGAGAGAGAGAGAGAGAGAGAGAGAGAGAGAGAGAAGGTGCTCTTTTCTGTAAGGACAATAACCTATGGGATCAGTGCCCCTTTCTTACCACCTCATATAACTTTAGTTACCTCCATAAAGGCCCTGTCTCCAATTACAATCACATTGGGGGTTGGGCTTCAACATACCAATTTTGGAGAGATATAAATATTCAGTCCATAGCAAGTATCTTATCTGAGAGATGTGATAGTCTGTGTTTGCATTACAGGAGATTTTGTGTCCAGTTTTGGATCCCATATTTTAAGAAATATGTAGATAAGCTAGATTTGCTAAGAGAGCATTGCGATGGTGATTACTCTAGAAATAGGAACAAATGCAGACTTAGTGATATTTAGTCCAGAAAAATTACTACGGAAGAGGATAAACAAGTGATTTGGATGGGCTGTGATGAGGAAGAACGTTTTATTGATTGCTCCCACCATGTTCTAGGAAAATGATCAGTGTGCCAAATGCTTCAGGAAGACAAATGTCACTGATTATAGGAATGTTCATTTCTATATGCAGAACCATCAAAGAAAAAGTGTCCTGCCTTGAGAAGTATGGCCTTTCAGTAATTTGAGATATTTAAAAATAAGCTTGGATAATTAATTTGTCAGAAAAAAATTAGTCAGATTTAAATGTTGGAAGAAAGTGGCCATATTTTGAAGTTTTGTTTCCTGATGATAACTTTGTTAGTATTAATATCTTTGAAATTTTCTTTGAGTTATCTACTCTCATTAAATTTTACATATTTTGAGGTCAATAATTATATTCACAATCAAAATTTTATGCCTATCTATGCATTATAGTGCAAAGTATATCTATATATTCATATTTCACTCAAAAACTCATTTGCAAATAAATTGAGTTGAATTTTTAATTCATAAATTAAATTAAACAAGCTAAGATGAGAATTGATCCAATTTGAAAAAATTCCATTTGTATTAAGGCCACTTTATTTAGATTGTTAAACTATTTCAAAAGATTTTCTTCAAAGTTCTTTAAAGAATGATTTGGATCAGATTCCTTTTTAAATTTGGAGTTCTTCCTTCCACTGTAGATACCTGAAAAGTTGATAGTGGCAGTCTTCTTTATTAGTATTTTATTTATCAGATATTTGAAACAAACTGATTCAATGAATCAAATATTTTTATAATTTGATATAGAAATTCTGTTAGAATGCTTATTTTTTTTAAATTCAAGTTTCCCTGCTTAATAAGGCATCTTAAATAAGGCTGCTAATAAACACTTAGATACTTAAGGGTCTAAGATTTGAGATTTACTAAATGAACATGAGAAGTGATCTCACTAATAGCAGCCATAAGACTTAAGCAATCCTAAGAAAATTAATTTAAATTTTCATACAGAAACATTTATTATATATGGTATACTTTTTTCAAATTTATTCAGCAATAATTGAAAAATATAATTTTATATATTTAAAGTATACAAAGTGATATCAAATATATATTATGCATATCAATAAATATTAGATATATATTATATATCTATATATATTATGGAATGATTACCAAGATAAAGATAAATAACACATCCATCACCTCACATAGTTAACTCTTTTTTTATGAGAATACTTAAGATCTACTCTCAGCAACTTTCCAGTAAAAAATTCTGTATAATTAACTATAGTCTCCATATTGTACATTACATCCTCTGAACTTATTCCTACTATAATGGAAAGTGTATACAATTTGACCTACATCTCTTTGTTTCCCACTGCCCCCAGACCCTGAGAACCATCATACCATTCTCTATTTCTACAAAATCAACTTTTTTTTTAGATTCCACATATAGGTGATACCATACAGTATTTGTCTTTGTCTGGCTTACCTCACTTAGCATAAAACTCAAGTTTATCCATATTGGCACAAAAAACAGAATTTCCTTCTTTTTTATGGCTGAATAATATGCTACATTTTTTTTCATTCATATGTTGAAGGACAATTAAGTCCATTTCTTGGCTATTGTGAATAAAGCTGCAATGAATGTAAGTGTGCAGATATCTCAAGGTAGTGATTTCATTTCCTTCAAATATGATTATATACCCAGGAATGTGGATTGCTGGATCACATGGTATTTCCATTTCTAATTTTTTTGAGAAACTGCTATACTGTTTTCCATAATGCTTGTGCTGATTTACATTCCCACAAACAGTGTATAAGGGTTTCCTTTTTTCACATTCTCACCAATGTTTGTTATCTCTTGTCTTTTTGATACTAGCCATTCTAACAGGGGTGATATCTTATTGTGGTTTTGATTTGTATTTTCCTGATGAATAAGGATGTTGAGTAGTTATTTATATACCTATTGGGTATTTGTATGTCTTCTTTGGAAAAATTTATATTCTGGTCCTTTTGCCCATTTTTAAAGTTTGGATGATGATGATGATGATGATGATGATGATGATGATGATGATGATGATGATTTTTTGCTATTGACTTCTATGGGTTGTTTGTATATTTGCAATATTAAGCCCTTATAAGAGGTATGGTTTGCCAATATTTTCTCCCGTTTTGTAGGTTGCCTTTCAAATTATTGATTGTTTCCTTTTTAGTTTGATGTAATCCCACTTGTTTATTTTATCTTTTGTTGCTTATACTTTTTGTGTCTTATCCAAGAAATCATTGCCAGACAAATGTCAAGGAGCTATTTCCCTAAGTTCTCTTCTAGGAGTTTTACACTTTCAGGTCTTTGATCGTTCAAGTTAATTTTTGTGAGTGTTGTAAGATATGGGTCTAACTTCATTCTTTTGTATGTATATCTACAGTTTTCTCAGCACCATTTATCAAAGAGAGTGTTCATTTCCTATTGTGTATTCTTGGCACCCTTGTCAAAAATTGGTTGACCATATATGTGTAGGTTTATATCTGGGCTCTCCATTATGTTCCACTGCTCTGTGTGTCTGTTTTTATGCCAATATAATACAGTTTTAATGGCTATAACTTAGTAATATAGGTTACAATTAAAAAGTGTGATGCCTTCAGCTTTGTTCTTCTTTTTCAAGTTGCTTTGACTATTTGAGGTCTTTTGGGGTTACATACAGATTTTAAGGTTTTTTTTCTATTTCTGTGAAAAATGCCATTGGAATTTTGATAGGGATTGCATTGAATCTGTAAATCACTTGGGGTAGCATGAACATTTTCACAGTACTAATTCTTCCAATCTAAGAACATACGCTATCTTTCCATTTATTTGTGTCTTTTTCAATTTCTTTCATCAGTGTCTTATAGTTTTCAGCGTACAGGTCTTTATCCTCTTTGGTTAAATTTATTTCTATTTATTTTATTGTTTTCATTGCTATTATAAATGACATTGCTTTCTTAATTTCTTTTTAAGATAGTTTGCTGTTAGTTTATAGGAACTTAACTGATTTTTCTATGTTGATTTTGTATCCTGCATTGTTACTGAAATCATTTATTAGTTTTAACAGTTTTTTGGTGCAGCCTTTAGGATTTTCTATTTATGAGGTCATGTCACTTGCAGACAGAGATAATTGTACTTTTTCTTTTCTAATTTTGGTGCTATTTATTTATTTATTTATTTATTTATTGACTGATTGCTATGGCTATTGCTTCCAGCCCTCTGTTCAATAGAAATGGTGAGAGTGAACATCCTTGTCTTGTTCCTGTCTTGTTCACTGTTGAGTTTTGTTAGCTGTGGGCTTTTCATATATGGCCTTTACTATGCTGAAGTACATTTACTTCATACCCAATCTGTTGAGGGTTTTTTTAATATGAAAAGATGTATTTTGTCAAATGCTTTTCTGCATCTATTGAAATGATCATATGATTTTTATCTTTCGTATTGCTAATATGGTGTATCACCTTGATTGATTTGCATGTATTGACTTATTTACACAATTTTGAATCCCATTTGATCATGATATATGTTAATTTTAATGTGCTATTGAATTTTGTTTGCTAGAATTTGTTGATGATTTCTATATCTATGTTCATCAGAGATATTGACCTATAATTTTCTTTTCTTATAGTTTCCTTATCTGGTTTTGCTATCAGGGTAATGCTGGCCTCATAAAATGAGTTAGATCTGAAAGCAGTTTTATGAAAGAAATTTATAATGATAAATGCCTTCGTTAAGGAAAAAGAAAGATCTCAAATAAACAATCTATCCTTATATCTCAAGGAACTAGAAAAGGAAAAACAAACTAGGCCCAAAGTTTGCAGAAGGAAGGAAATAATAAAAGTTAGTACAGACACAAATGTAGTAGAGACCAGAAAGGCAACAGAAAAGATCAACAAAACTGAGTTGGTTTTTGAAAAGATAAACAAAATTGACAAACCTCTAGCTAGACTAAGAAAAGTGAGAGATGATGCAAATTCATAAAATTATAAGTGCATGAGGAGACACTATAAGTGATATCACAGGAATACAAAGGATCATAGGAGACTACTATGAATAATTATATGCCAACAAATTAGATAGCTTAGAAGAAATGGATAAATTCCTAGAAATATACAATTCACCAAGGCTGAGCCATGAAGTAGTAGAAAATCTGAGCAGACCAATAATGAGCAAGGAGATTGAATCAGCAATCAAGAAACCTCCCCAAAAAACAAAAGTCCAGGAACAGATGGCTTCACAGGTGAGTTCCACCAGACATTTAAAGAAGAATTAATACCAACTCTTCTGAAACTTTTCCAAAAAATTGAAGAGGAAGAAATACTTCCAGACTTATTTTACTTTAAAAATAGTGTACTTTACTTAAATGTTTATTTACATATAGGATTAGAAAAACCATAGTCTATATTCTTTGTATTCATGGGCTATGTGATAAATTGTCACCCACTAATAGTAAACCAAAATATATTTATGATATTCTAAAATCCTGCATCCATGTTTCATGCCTTATTTAAAGTTACTACCCTAATTCAATTTAATAAAAAATGTAATTAGTAAATGTATATTATTAATATGATTATACACTATAGTGATTTTGGCATCATTTTATGACATGTATGTAACATAGAGTCTTACACTAGAGTCTGATTATAATAAAGGCATATAATGTCATTAAGTTGCAAAGAATTATTTGAATGTTCCAATATGACAATCAAAATATTTATTAGGAGTGTATTATAATAAGTCCTTAGAAAACTATAATCCATTTTTAAAAAAATTTTTATTTATTAAATTTACTGGGGTGACATTGGTTAGTAAAATTATATAGGTTTCAAGTTTACATTTCTATCATACATCATCTATATATTGCATTTTATGTTCACCACCAGAGTCAGTTCTACTTTCGTCACAATATATTTGACCCCCTTTTTTACTACTCCCCCTTACCCTCTGGTAACCACTAAAATGTCTGTTTCTGAGTTTTTATTTCGTTGTTTGTCTTGTTCATTTGTTGCCTACAGTTTTATATACCAAATATGAGCAAAGTCATTTGGTTCTCATTTTTTTCTGTCCGACTTATTTTGCTTAGCATGATTACCTCAAGATACATCCATGTTGTCACAAATGGCAATATTTCATCTTTTCTTATGGCCAAGTTATATTCCATTGTGTATATGTACCACATCTTTATCTAATCATCTATTGAAGAACACTGTGGTTGTTTCTATGTCTTGGCAGCCCAGCTCCAGGTTGAGCTGTTGTTCACCATCTTAGCTGTAGAGGGTGCACCACCACTGGCCCTCATGTGGGATCCAAGCCAGGGCCCTGCTGCTCAGAGCTGGTGTCCTAAGCCAACTCCAAACAACATGCCTCTCGGCTGGCCCTCATATAGTTATTCTATTCATAATTTTTTGAGAAGCTTCCATACTGTTTTCCATTGTGGCTGTACCAATTTACATTCCCACCAGCAGTGTGTGAGTGTTCCTTTTTCTCCACAGCCTCTCCAACAATTGTTATTAGTTGTCTTGTTGATGATAGCAATTCTAACAGGTACGAGGTGATAGATAGCTCATTGTGCTTTTGATTTGCATTTTCCTAATAGCTAATGAAGTTGGGCATTTTTTGATATATCTGTTGGCCATTTATGTGTCTTCTTGGGAGAAGTGTCTGTTTAGGTCTTCTGTCCATTTTTTAATTGTATTCTTTGTTTTATTTTTTGTTGAGTTGTATAAGTTCTTTATGTATTTTAGATATTAACCCCTTATTGGAGACGTTGTTTGCAAATATCTTCTCCCATTCAGTTGGTGCGTCTTTGTTTTGTTGATGGCTTCTTTTGCTGTGCAGAAGCTTTTTAATTTGATATAGTCCCATTCACTTATTTTTGTTTTTACTTCCCTTGCATTTGAGGTCAAATTCATGAAATTCTCTTTGAACCCAAGGTTTGTAAGTTTAGTACCTACGCTTTCTTCTATGTAATTTATTGTTACAGGTTTATGTTTAGGTCTTCTATCCATTTTGAGTTAATTTTGGTATTTGGTGACAGAGAGCCATCTAGTTTCATTCTTTTGCATGTGGCATTCCAATTTTGACAGTACCATTTATTAAAGTGGAATTATTTTCTTCATTGTATATTTTTGGCTTCTTTGTTGAAAATTATCTGCCCATATACATGTGGATTTATTTCTGGGTTTTCAATTCTATTGCTTTCATTGGTGTGTCTGTTGTTTTTTGCCAATACCATGCTGTTTCGATTATTGCCAGCTTGTAGTATCGATTGAAGTCAGGGGGAGTGATGCCTCCAGGCTTGTTCTTTTTTCTAAAGATTGCTTTGGCTCTTCAGGGTCTTTTGTGATTCCATACAAATCTGATGGTTCTTTGTTCTAATTCTTGAAAAAACACCATTGGTATAATCCATTTCTTGACTGTACTGTTTTCTTTGGGAAACACATTCAGGAAACATCACTACATGAATTATGGAAGATCAACATATTCCATATCATGAGCATAATATAAATGAGATCAATTAATCATCAATGAAACAATCCTTTTAAGGAATTGTTTCTTTTGGGCCAAGTATCAGCAAACTCTAGGACAATAAATTAAAATATATACAGATCTTATATAGATAATAAAACCACATTGCTCAAACAGCACATATACACAATTAACACAGGTATATACAAATGCAGACATAAAAGTGTTTCATTTCATTAATAATAAAGAAAATGAAAATTGAATTTATAAATTTGGTTTTTTACTCATAAAATTAGCACGTCTTTTAAATTTAATATTCAATAATACTGGTTATTTCATGATGAGATAAATACATCACAAGAGAAAATATAACCAGTATAACTTTATTAATCAATTGGTTATTATCTCATTTGTGATCCTCATTTTCTTTTATAGCACATAAATAATCAAAGTCAATATGACTTATATGTGTAAATGCTTTTCTATTTTATTTGTTAAAATATTTTAAAAATAACCCCAAATTTTAAAGGTTAGAGAAATTAATATATGTCCATTCAGGTCAATATTATAAAGCTTTGAAATTATATTTATGAAGATTCTTTATTAAATTTATTTATTTATTTATTTATTTATTTATTTATTTATTTATTTAGCTGAGCCATCCTGCCACCTGTTGGCAACTCAGCAGCTGCTCAGCTCGGGCTGTGAATGGAACCGGTGACCCTGTTGCTCAGAGCTCACACTCTTGAGTGAGCTCTTAACCAACTGAGCCACTTGGCCAGCCTTTGAAGATTCTTAAGGATGAAAAGTAGTTATGATATAATGTTGAGGTTTTTTTTTTAAAAAAACAATTGGATAGTTAGATCACAAATAAAAATAAGCACATAGGAAAAAGGAGACCAGAAATAAAGGTACAAAGTGCTAAAAGGGGTTGGTTTATGTGATGAGGTTATGGGTGTTTATTTTTTTCTGAGTCTTAAAACTTATGTCTTTGCAACATTCTAACATGAACATTACCAGTCAGGAAAAAAACCCCACAATATAGACAGATACTTTATAGCAGGTTTATACCTTACAACAAACCTCCATTAAGAAAATGTTGATTTCTAAATTTAATTTGGAGGCTAAAGTATTTTCCTTGTCTAATCCAGACAGCACAATTTCTTAAACTAATATAATGGCTGTGTGTAAAGGAAAAGATTGGAACACAGGCAAAAAGAAACCTCTATAATGCATAAGTTAACTTGTAAATAAATTCTTAGTATAATAATTGTTAACACCTTGGAGGGGATCTGCTAAAAGTCTTGAAAATGATGACTTGCCAGGTAAAGAATTGTCTGAATTTATTCAACACTCTTCACGAAAAAATTGTCTGATTCTGGATGACCAGCTTAAGGTTTTAGACAGGAAGGTCTGTCTTGAGGGGACTCTAGATCTTCTTTCATCAAGAATTCTTTCTTGATGAAATCAAAAGTTTTGATTTATAATTTCTTATCCTGAGGTACCTTGCTCACCAAAAAGATTTGAGACCCAGTATTCTTCTAGAAGATGGTTAAACTTCATAGATACATAGAGAAAAATGGCATAGTATTATTTTTTAAGGTGCTGCTAGCCTTGCAGAGGATACAGCTGTATAAAGTTATAAAGATACAACCGTATGGTAAATACAACATTGGATGCATGTATAATATAAAGACAGAAAAGAGGGGAAGTGATTAAATGTGTTGGGAGGATATTACAAGGGAATTTTTCAGAAGAGATGACTTTTAAATTGAATTTTAAAAGATAATTGGAAGTTTTTTGGGAGGGTGAGTCGTATGAATGGCATTCTCTGCAAATAAAACTGGTATTTATAGATATGTTTAAATATGCAGAACTTTCAAAGCTGAAAGGAACAGAAACCTCCTAGATAGGGTCCTTCTATACAAATGTATAATGGTAAAGAGTAATGAGAAATAACAGGTTATACAAGGTTGCCTGGGTAGCCAATTGTTAATCTTGAAAAGGATCAGATAGGGGTGGATTTATGTCAGCATTTTCATTTTTTAAAACAGTTTCAGAATTTATTTTAAGTTTTCCTTTCCTTTAATAAGCATGAGAAACTAATTGGGGCTGTTGTAGTGTTTATAACAATGTTTTCTTGGATTGTTCAGCCATGAAAATTTTAGTTATTCCTTTCACATTTCAATTTGTCAACATCATGATATTGAACATTTTATTTTATAATTCAAATACCATATATGGAAGCATTCTAATATTCTATATAATATTCATGTGTCCATTTCATTTATATGCACAGAATTACTAATGTAAATATGTTTTAAATATTTTCAAAATTTAATATGGACTTCTGAATTGAGTTTGTCTGATTTTCCCTCACTTCTTCCTGAATAAAAGTTTATAAAAACAAGAAGGGGATGTCAAATGTAATGTTACATCAGATTTTGTAGTACTCTGTCCTTTACCTAAACCAGGTGGAATTTCCACTAACCAAAGTGCAGATGGGTCCTCGGCTAGCATGATCAGTCCTAATGGAGGATGATAAGACTGGAGTTTGTGACTAAAGATGAAGACATCCTGCTTCCTAAGAAAAAGCTACTAATTATGTAGGAGCAAGATGAAACCAAAGAGATGTATTGATGTTTGTTAGAACGTCCCAGGAACCAAAATTTAATGCTGAAAGCATCTTCTAAGTTGGAAATCTTGTTTCAGAAATTTAGGTCAGCGGATGAAAAAATCATATAAAGAAAAGCTTGAAGTTTCTGCAACAGAGCAATTTCTGCCCATTTTGTCCTGGAAGAACAAATGAATTAAATGACCAAATCCAATGGGTAAATAAGACAAAGAGCCAGCAGAGAATGTGATGCAAATTCTTGAAGCAAATTTCTTCACTTTGCCAAGAAGATCAGTGAATTTACAAATTTTAGATGAATAAGCATTCCCTATTTCTCACCTCGAGTCCTTTGCTTCTGCTCCCAAAGGACTCCTCCCAAAGGATTGGGTCAATTTTTATGAATGATGATAGCCCAAAGAAAGTTGTCCATCTAAGTTTAGGACTTTCTCCCTTGACTTGCTCCTCCACTCAACATTAATTTAGTTAGTAAAAACTGCCACGTACTTAGCTTGGTCTGGATTCTCTGAGCAAGAAAAAAAGCTACATAAAACTTTAGTCCTTATTTTCAAAATAGTTAGTGGAATTTAAACATAATTTAGAGCTTTAAAATAACCAAGTCTACAAACAGAAAAGAAAAAGAACAAATGACAGAAAAGAGGTGAAGTAGAAAATAAAAATATAAATACATATTTATGACAATTTGAGGAATGAAAACAACTTTACTACATATAAATTTAATAATATACATGGAAAAATATAAACATTATTAATAAGCAAAGAAATAAAAAATCAAACCTATATGATGTCGTTATTTAAATATCCCATTAGTGAAAAATGCAAAAATAAGGATGCACAGCTCAGAAACTGCAAGAGCTAATGGAGAAATAAACCTTCTGGGAAGCAATTTGGCAATGGCTATCAAATGTCTAAATAATGTTATTACTGTTTGATGTAGTTACTCACTGTCAGAATCTGTACTGAAGAAATAACTGTATATTAGGTAAACATCTTTGTACAAGAATAATAATTACCCTCTTAAAAATTAATCAAAATTAGAAAACTTTCTTTTGTCTGATAGTATTTTAATAAAGAAAATTAACTATAAAACAAGTATGTGAGCCCAATTCAGTATTACAGTTACTAATATGTTTTAAAGACTATGTAATGACATGATAAAATACTTAGAATATAAGGGTATGTGCAAAAGTAAGATGCCAAAGCAGTTTTAAGTATTGAATTCAAGATCCAAGTTAGATAAAAATATATACATTTATTTATAAAAGAGTGTGAAAGAAATACATGGATGGGACCATTGGCAATAGTTATACCTGGATGGTGAAATTATAAATATTTTATACATATTTCAAGTTAAAAAAATCAATGTGTGGTATTTATTTGTTATTTTTAAATTTTGGAACTTATTTTAATAACCTTTGTTTTTGAGTTTCGAATTTGCAGAGACATTGCAAAGATAGTACAAAAGTTCCCATATGTCCTAAACACAGTTCTCCTGTTATTAGTAGTTTGCATTAGTATGCTACAGTTACAATTAATGGACTGACATTGATATTTTGTAATTAACTTACATCTATAATTTATTCCGATATCATTAGTTTTTTTCCAGTGTCCTTTTCTGTTGCAGAATACCCCATGAGCTTTAGCATTCATTTCTCACTTCTCAGCTGCAACAGTTTCTTAGACTTTGTTTTTGATTACCTTGACAATTCTTAAGAGTGCTGGGCAGGTATAATGTAGAATTTTATCAATTGAGAGTTGTCTGATTTTTTTTTTAATGATTAGACAAGGGTTATGAATTTTGGGAGGAAGGCCATAGAGATAAAGTGCCATTTTCATCACATCATATCAGGGGTACATACTATCAACATGATTTATATCTGTTGATGTTGACCTTGATCACTTGGGTGAGCTAGGTTTTGCCAGGTTTCTCTACTGTGAAATTACTTCCCCCAACCCCATCTTTCCATATTGTATTCTTTAGAAACAAGTCTCTACGCACAGCCCACTCTAAAGAAGGAAGGAGTTATGTTTCACTTTCTTGAGGGCCAAGTATATACATAAAGTATCCCTATGTGGAATTCTTCTACATGGGGAATCTGTCTCTAACTTCGTTACTTTTTAAATGTGAAATAAAATAAAATGTAGTGTTAACTCAATATTGAAATAATATAGCATCAAAGAATTTGTTATAAAGTTTTCTTAATGTTAAGATCTTTAATCACTTTTGTAAAGTACACTTTCAGGTACAGATATTTGTTAGAATTTCCCTTTATTTCCTGAGATGAGTATAAAAAATACTGTATAATATTTTAAAGTACTAAATAAAACAATTTAGAAAATTATTTAGGAAATAATTTTCCCATTTTTATTTAGCTTCCTAGAATTTTCCTTAGAGAGATGATATCAAAGTCTTGCAATCAAAATCAATACTGGATTTCAAAAAGGACTTGTACACAATAATTGAAGAAAAATTGTATGCAATAAAAATAAATATTTAAGAGCTAATTTGATATACTACATTAGATTTGACAGAATCTAACAATTTTTTTAATACCATGTTTTTCAAAAAATAAAAAAGTCTGGTGACTTATGATATAATCAAACATAAATGAAATTATGCTATTAAAGGTTGTTTAACCCCAGGTTACACATAATGAAATAAAAATTATATTATCTTACTACTTGTAATAAAATACATTTAAAATTTAGGATTTTTTAAAAAGATTTTATTGGAGAATTGGGGGAGAGGAACAGCATTGGGGAATCAGGGAAGAGGAACACATAAGTTGCTGTTTTTTTGTTCTTCAGTCTAATTGTGGAGGACATCGCTTCAACTGGTCCATGTTGGTATTATCATTGAGCTCTTCCCGCTTGAGGCAATCGGTCATCTGCCGCTGGATGGCCACTCACGGCAGCTCTTGGCAGCTCAAACCAACTGCCGGCCACTAATGGTAGCTTATGGCAGTGCACTGCAGCTCCACTGCAGCCTACTCTGTCGCTGGCAACTCATGGCAGCCCAGCTCCAGGTGGAGCTGTTGTTCACCTGTTGTTCATCTTAGCTGTAGAGGGTGCAGCGTCACTTGCCCTAATGTGGGATCCAAACTGGGGCCCAAGCCAACTCTTGACCAACGCACCACTTGGCCAGCCCAAGATTGAGGAACTTTTTAAAAAGTTTGTTTTACATATATAGCACATCCCTCACCTTACATCCTCAGGTGGTGATTTTATTTTTATACTATCATCAATTTGCAAATAATGATCAATGTCAATTAAAGTTTAATATATAGATCAAATTTGTATATGTTTTGATGGATCTGAAAAAATGGTAATCTTGTTGTTGGAGGTCACATTATCATTAGCTTTCTAATTAATCTGTGAATATCTTGCCATTCATTGAATATCTCTTCTTTGATTGCTTATTTGTTGGAATGCAAACCCTGGAGCCAGACTATATGGATTGAAATCTCAGACTTCCACCTTAGTTTGTGATCAAGGGCAGATTACTTAACCAACTTTGGCTTCATTCTTATTTACAACATGAATAACATTACCTCTGTCAAATGCTCATATTCAAAGGGAATAAAATAGTTTCTGGAATATGAAAAACGTTCAACAAATGTTAGGTAGTTATTTAAGATTATGATTTTTTCTGTTATGTAATAATCTGCAGCCCAAAGGTGATAGCAGAATGAAGAAAAGTTTTCTTCAGAAAAATACTGCAGTTATTTGTATACTTTATTGTAATTGTGCATAGTTTTATAAATATACATAGTTTCTGTAATATCGTATTCAAAGGTTAAACAAATCATAGAGATCAAACTCTGAATATTTGTATCAGTGATTTCAGAGGTTTCATTGGAACTATTTAGCACACTTTGAATGACAATCAGTCATAAATATGATGTATCTTAAAGACATTATAAACTTTGAATTCTAAAATATATCATATCCATATATATTTAATATACTCATTTAGACATTCTTTCCAGCAATATTTGGGAAATTAAATAGTAATCCTTAAATTTATTCAAGGTAGTTATATTTTTATAAAGCAGACTTAATCAAAGAGATATTTTTATCAATGTTTATAAATATTATATTTTCTGAAGTCTGTTGTGCAATATTTTATTCACTAGTAATCTTTCTCCTCTTGTTATAGGATTTAACCTTCTCTCTTTTCCTTTGATTAAATGGGAAAACAAGATTGGCTGCTATTCATGAGTCATTTTCAAATCACTGAAATCTCATAGGCTTCTCTTAAAGTTCATTCAGGAGACAAAATATTCTAGTAGGAAAAACAGACATTGAAGAATTTTTACCTTTCTCTGAAACTATCTATCTATCATCTATCTATCTATCTATCTATCTATCTATCTATCTATCTATCTATCTATCATCTATCTATCTAATCTACCTATCACCATCATCATCCTCATCTGTAATCATCTATCTATGTAAATAGATCTGTATTTACCTACTATATTGTTTCAGGTAAAGAGGTGTATAAAAATGAGAAAAATAGAATGATGGGAGAATATTATTTTAATGTAATACCATTTACTTAAACCACTTTTTCCAAACTTGGTGTCAGTACCTATCTTCAAAAATACACTCATAATTAATATCTTTGAACATTTATTTTGTTCTAGCTACTGTCCTATATGATGGGTGTATCATTATGAGTAATGCAGACAAGATCCCTGCTCACAAGTATTTGAAAGTCTAGTTAAAAATAAAAATAAAAATATTGTTCAGTGGCTAGCATGAGTTAAATATTATATATATATATATATATATATATATAATATGATAATACAAGATCATGAAGTCTTATAAGAAGGTTTAAAAATTAGATTAAAAATACTTGGGCTGTTAAAAAGAAATGTTCCCCCAATTTGTAAAAAGATAGCATATCTAGGATCATAAGGGCAGAAGGCATAACACTTTTCTAATTCTTACTTAGGGATCTATAGATAAAACATTTCCCTATTTAACTGTACTCTAATTGTGTTTCACATGGAGAAACACCTCATCTAGTCATTCAGGGGATTTGTAATAGACTATGTTTAAAATGACAACAACAAGCAATAATCTAAACTCCTGAAAATTCTTGTGACTTATATACTCCTCATACCTTCTAAAATTAATTAAAGCCAAAAGTTTAAAAATTTTACTTTCAACTTACCTATCACATTTTTTTCTCTTACCTTATTTTTTCTTTTGTTTCTTTACAGGAAAATCAGATTTTTAAATTTTATTTATTTATTTATTTATTTTTTAAAGATTTTTATTGGGGATTTTGGGGGA
>NW_017731877.1:916584-917662 GCF_001890085.2 Hipposideros armiger
GTTTGTATCCTTACGCAACATCAACCTTTTCCCTCCACCTCCATTTTGTGATAGCCGTGATTTTCTTTTCTGTTTTCTACATGTTTGACTTTTTTAGATTCCACATATAAGTGATATCATAGAGTATTGGTCTTTCTCTCTCTGACTTATCTTACTTAGCTTAATGTGTTCAAGGTCCATCCATGTTAATGGCAGAATATCCTTCTTTCTTGTGACTGGATATGTATGTTTGAACTTTTATATGTTTACATGTTTAACTTTTTAAGAAGTTGCCAAACTTTCAAAAGTGGATGTGCCATTCCCCATTCCAATAAGTAGAGACAGAGTGTTCCAGTTTTCCTGTATCCTTGGTAACATTAATAGACTTTTGATTATAGCCATTTAGGGGTAAGTCACTATAGTTTCAATTTGTATTTATCACATGTCTGATGAAGTTGAGATTCTTTTCATGTGCTTACTAATTATTTGTATATACCTTTTTGTAAAATGTCTATTCAAATCTTTTGCCAATTTAAAAAATGGGGGTGGCTGTCTTCCGATTGCATTGTATTCTAGATACATGCATTTTTAAAAGACATGTGACTGGAAAATATTTTTCTCCCAGTCTATACTTTGTCTTTTCATTTTCTTAGTGACGTATTTTAAAAACAAGAACTTTTAATCTGAAAGAAGTGTAATCAATTATTATATTCTTTGATAGTGTGCTTTTGGTGTTATCTCTAAGAATTCATCACTGAACCTAAAGCTACAAAGATTTTCTCCTGTATTTTGTTCTAGAAATTTTATAATTTATTTCATGTAATTATGTCTATGCTTCATTTTGAGTTAATTTTGTATTGTCTGAGGTAATTGTGTATGGTATCAGGTAATTTTTAAAAAATTTGTTTGAAATGTACACGAGAATTTTTATAGGTTGATATATTTTCAGAAATACTCTTTCCTTAAAATTAAGGATTTACTGTTGAGTATATATTTTCGCCATAAATGTCTCCTTTTTTTTCTCTGAGAGATGAACTTGTCCGAGATAGAGGCCCTGCATACTGCCCTCCTACAGGAGTTAGCCTCTTGTTTAGTGGGA
>NW_017731877.1:922527-932593 GCF_001890085.2 Hipposideros armiger
ATTTTTACATCCTCAAATAAAATTAATTTAAAAATTATTATTATAAAATATCTTTGACATTAATTATTTGATTTTAGGTATATTCTTATGGTTAAATACTGCCTGATTTGAAGACAGCCTGTTTTGAGCTACTGGCAACCTCCTTTTTTCATAGCATAGCGGTCTGCTCTTATCATGATGTCATTTTGGTGAACCCAGATTAATTTAGTGATTGAGGGAATTGTGATGTCTGCTGGTTTCTTCTGCCAGGGTCTCTTTTTCCATCTATCTTCTCTGCTGGTTGTGCTCCCATGAGTGAAAATTTAAGCCCAGATAATAACAGCAACAAATAGCTTTATTTTTCCCTCCACCCTATGTGCTCTGGATGAAAGCTTGCTGTTTAAAAGGCATAAAGATTCAACAAATTTAAAACAACATAAAACATAGAATATTTTCTAACAAATGTTATAAAACCATACTATACGTCTACACCTGTATTCAGAAGCTATTTTCAAATCATCCCATGACAGAAATGAATAGTATGCTTTTTCTCTGATTAGGTATGAAGTGTAATCAAGCAAGTCTGTCCAAAGCAGCCTCTGGAACCTGCAGGGGTTGACTTAAGTGAGTCCCCTGCTGTCCTGGGTAGAGTTCTAGGATGCAGAAAGTATAAAATGTTGAGGGAGTTGTTCAATGCATGTAAAGTTAGTTATATAAGAGGAATAAGTTCTAGAGACCTGCTATGCAGCATAATCCTACGTTGAACAATTCAATGTTGGGCACTTAAAAATTTGAGGATACATCTCATATTAAGGGTTCTTACCACCAAAAAAGAAAAAAGCAAGGGGACACGAAATCTTTGGAAGATGATAGATACATTTATTAAATTGATTGTGGTGATGGTATTATGGGTGTATTCATATATCCAAACTCATCAAAATATATACTTAAATATGTACAGTTTTTTTTATATTAACTATACAATGACAATTGTAATCATATATAAATATATCAAGTTCATGTGTGGTACACCTTAAATTTTCACACTGTTATACTTCATATATATTTCAATAAATAAAAAAAAACTATTTAAATTTTTAAAAGTAATAAAGTATACCTAAATAAAACTGAAAATTTTAAAAAGGATTGGGAAGCAATGTACTATCTAGAGCACTGTTTTCCAAAGTATATTCTACAAAATCCCAATTGTGGAGCTTATTAATCTGTGTTGGAGAAAGGTTTCATGTTTACATCAATTTGAGGATATTGTGTTTAAATTGTTAGTTAAATACCTGTTAAGATTTCTCTATATGGCAGGAGATTTTTCTAATATTCAGTATCCTACTGTGTACAGATTGATTCAAGTTACATTTGACCTTGGGCTGCATCTTTTCCTACATTGCTCTTATTTTTATGAAATATTTCTTAATGTTAGGGATCTGGGAAACACACATTTAGAGAGGCATTTTCTTATATCAGTCGATGCTACCCACTGTAACATCCGAAGGAAACAACCTCGTATTGCAGACACCAAGTATGAGCTTGCTGCTTGAATCCACCCAAATTCAGTCTCCCCTTCTTCCTGAGTAAGAAAATAATAGACATTTACCAGACTCCTCTAAAGCTAGGTGTGATGATGTAACATTTTTTACCGTGATGTCTAAATGGATATGGTATGGATGAAGGAGAGGGGAAGGGATGAGACAATACAAATTGGTAATTGCAATATGGCCTCAGGGATAGAAAAAGACAGTCCGAGGAATACAATCAATAACGTTGTAAGCATTTCTTAGGGGGCCAGATGGACCAATGCCCTNCAAATGCTTGTATGTTCATCCAATTGTATATCAAAATTTCACTTGCATGGTTTTTCTAATACTTGCTTTTCACACCTTTGTAATGTTTTCCATGAGATTTCTGACATTCTTGGCTAAGAAAGGAAAGCATTATGTTTCAGTCTATTCTTTCAGTCATTTTTGTTACAGCAGGAAAAATAAATGTTTCTCCAAGTGTATATGGCTTTTTTTCTTTCACTATTAAGTAGTAAACCTCAAAAGAGTTTTCAAAACACTTAACATTAAGTGATTTGAGACTTTATAAAGCACTAGAGTGAGTAGTACTTGATTTAGGCATGGCAGGAAAAAAAGTTGTAGGTGTTTGTCTCATTCTGGATTCTATTTAGTTACTGATAATATTCTGAGTAACTAAAAATTTGGAGCACAATGTCCCCAATGGACATTGTTAATGATAGAGAATTGGATCCTTATTTCATACAAACATCGTAAGGTCTTGCAATGCCTGCAATGTATATGCCATCCTTTCCTAAAGCACAGCTCATTCTTTTCTGTCTGGGCTATGTGGATCTTACTCTTAAGGGTGAATCCTGAAGAGAATCAATAAGTTTTATGAGGATAGTGCCCAGGTGAACTCATTGCCAAGTTTTGTTGTAAAGGAAGATTGATTACTTCAGGGTAGGGAGGGGTTGCTTCTGCTGGCAAGAGAGGTACAAGGAGATTTATGGAGTTCAAAGATTTTAGAGTCATCTGTGTCTGCACAAATATCCTTATCTGAAGCCTCAAGGCCTCAGTCATTCCCAGCCAGTGCTGTTAGCATAAGTCACCTGGCAGGCAGGTGTATTGAACTGGTGGTGCAACCTCTGAATTGAAAATCAGATTTTGATCTGATCTTCAGCCAAACAGGTGATTGCCATAGAAAGTCTCAAGGATCAGTACAAATGGCCAGGACAATTTCTTTCCCAAATTTGAGTATTATTTGACACAACTGGCTCAGTGCCACTGTTTTCATCATCAAAGAACATTATTGATTTTAAGTTTTGATATGCAGAACTTTGGAGTTTGAAGGGCATTGTATTTATTTTAAATATAATTGTAACAATTATTGTTGTTATCATATATAGTGTTTTTAAAATTAAAAAGTGGGTTCACCTGTATTATCTTAGGTACTCCTCACAACTGATCAATGTTCAATGAGATAAATATTGGTATTCCAATTTTATAGAGGAGGGAATTTTGGCTCAAGAGGTTATATTCTTATCCAAGATCACATAATAGGCCTTTAGTTTCAAGTCTTTGCTTTCTCACATCATTTTATAGTTGTTTAGTAATTTTAAAATCAGTATCAAATAATACTTCTATATTGTGGGAAATATATTCATGTGTGTCCCTGAGAGTGCTGCTTCAATGACTAGGGTAATTATTCCAAATAAATAGCTGTGAGAAGGTAAGTGGATATTGTTTTGAATATGTAAGTGATTGATATAGAGATTATGTATTTTGTTACTTCAGCATTATGTAGTGTTGTGTCCCAAAATAGATTATGCAAGACATCAATGATTCAGCTTTCTCCTGAGTTATATACTTTTTTTGTAGGTCAAGCACTTTTAATAGATGAATATGTATTTTTATGGTTTATATGCCTGTGATTTTGTGTCCTAAATAGCATTCCAATTTGTGTTCTGAGCATTTCAGAACTGATGTGCCATGGGATTGTGAAATAAATAATCACTATTTGATTTTAGAGATTGTTTAAATGACTGTATTATAATGTGTTATGTTAAAAAAAACATAAACAAGAAATCTATTGTTTTTGTATTTGGATTTTTATCAATTAAAAAATCATTAACATCTGAATTTTTTTAAAAAATAAGTTTTTCTACACAATCTGTTTAGATTCAGAGAAAACCTTTTGGTGAAGCATTAGTCCTTATATTTAGGTATGATAATTAGCTTACCTAACTTGTTGGCAGATTTGCCTCTTAGGAAATCATTTATTTATTTGGCTGTTAGTTTTGTAAACATTACCTAAAAGTAAATAACACTTTAAAAGATTGATTAATACATAATTTAAAAAACACACATAGATATATCTGAAATCTAATTTTAAGATATTTCTGTCCTAGTAGAATTGGGTTATTCTAGAAATTATTTTCCCCTTTTGCATGTGTTCCACCTCATAAGTTTTTTCTAAGCTTCCAGTAAAAGATACCACACACATGCACACGTGCACACGAGCAGTGAAGATAAAAGGAGCTAGAAACGAACTATGACAAATTTTCTGTACTACGAGTTCTTTGACCCACAGTGGTGCATCCTCCAATTCCCTGAATTATAATGGAAGATACGAATTTTGTGAAAACTTTGTGCTGATCACCCAAGTTTTCCCTCAAGTTTTGGGGACCCAGGAGCTATAAAAAAATGAAAGGAAACAATTTGATATACTTCCACCTCTTTCTGCCCAAGTCCAGATATCTAGCCATTCTTAACACAATTGAAAGCATCTCTAAAATCAACCTCTTTACCTGGATACTCTAAATCAGCCTATTGTATCTCTTTGTTCAAGACCAGTTACTTGCTTTGTCAAATGAATTAATTACTCCTATGGTTCAATTTTCAAAAGCTTAGCTTTTTTCACTCTTAATGAATTTCAATAATACATAAATAATTCTTATATTTAGGAAGGAGAAGGTGCAGATTTTTAAATGTTCCCACTGGAAAAAATTTTTTTAGTGTCTATACATATATGTTTTTTATTTATTAAATTTATTGGAAAATTTAAAATGAGAATGCAATTGGGCTTGATCATAACAGTTTATCTTCGGGGTAAAACATTTAATGTTGTATCACCAGTTATATAAATCTACATTAAAAGGTTGTTCTGCTCAGGAAAGTGTGTCACTTATGAAAAGAAAAGCTGCTGTTTGAGATAAAGCAAATGCTGTTATTCATGGGCAGATTCTCTCTTGGTAGCTTATTGCTAGGCCACTGTGCTGTGTGTTTAGATCTGGCCTTGCTTTTAACCTCTTCTACGGGAACTTCCTTGGCAGTTTTATTTCTTTACTACAAAGGTCACCCTTTTATGTTGCTACACTTAATTTTAGTATCGCAGGAAAATAACCCTTAGATCAAATTTCTTTCACATACACAGTTGTCACAATGTTACTGAAATTTTTGAGGTCACTGTACATATCAGAGTTCCAAAATTAACTTCAATGAATTGGAAACACCCTATCTCAGCTTCTAGTTCACAACCCTCCCCAGTGTTGCTCTAGTTTCTATTCATGTTTCTGTTTCTTTATTAACTTTGAATAAAAAAAGTTCGGTTTTAATCAGTAACACAACTTAGATTAGATTCCATTTAACATCANTTAGGAAACTATCATAAGTATGGTAAAAGATGGTTACTTTCTAATGATTGGGTTTTGGTCCTATGTGAATTTAGACAAAAATCCTAACTGCATTTAATTCAGAATATATAAATACTTGATAAATACTTGATTTGAAAATAATCTCTCTCCATAAACTCTCTATAAGTAAAGCTGAATTGGGGATTCATTCTACACTACACCTACCATAAAAGAAAAAAAAAAAGCTGACATTTTTCTCCATTTGAGGATTTTATTCTGCACATTTTCTTCTGTGTTCATTGTCACGAACATAGGACACTATGCATTTCCCAAACCCTTGACCACCATATTATCTATTCCCAGTAACATCTCTTGATGACCCTCACAGTGTACTTTCCCACAAAAATGGTGAATAAATATCCCTTGTGTGTATTTTCTAATAAAAATATAAGAAAATGTACTAAATTAAATATTGTACATAAAAATTCTGGCATATATTTTACCTTCAATAATTTAATTTTTCTTACTTTGCTTTAATCTCATTTGATGACTTAACCATCATTTATCACATTTTTCATTAGGAAATATTTTTATATTCAAACATTTGATTTATAGTGATATTTAAAATTCAATGTTTTAATACATTCTTTGGACTTGGCCTAAAATAACTACTCCCTCAACACACACATAGGCACACAAATGTACAATTTTTGTTTAAGATGGTAATTAATGATTTTTACATAGATAAGTACACATAAAATCATATGCATTTTATGAATTTTGAGATTAATGTTTTGTAACTGATAGGTTTATAGTGCTGAGGCTAGCATAGATTAAAGTCTTCTGGGAAATTTTCTCTGATATTCTACAATTCATACATCCAAAAATTGTATAATAAATGGAGCAANTTTTATTGCATTTTATTTGTCAACTCCAATCACAAGTCCAGTTTTATTTGAGGGAATTGATGGAGAAATAGGTAATATGGCCATTGGATCTCTTAATAAGGAAGAGGGCAAAGTCACTTCAATGAAATGTGAGTACAGGATGAGAAGTATCATTGTGAACATTATTTAAATATATCAGAGTGATCCTGTAATTTATTATCCAAATCAGGACACTTTTGAGAATGACAGGGTCACTAATTGAAAGCAATGCCGGTAGACATAGATCAGGACTGTTCCAGGAAATCTGGGCTAGAAGGGCTCTGTAGTCACTGACAATTCGAAAAATTTCTTTTGTGAAGTGTTCAGTGTTTTGTCCATTTTTCTAATGATTTTGCTGTGTTTTTTTTTTTTAATTAACTTGGATGAGTTTTAAAATTTATCTTCTGGATAAGGGTTCCAGTTATATAAATGGCAAATATCTTTCCCCAATCTTTGACTTTCATTTTTACTTTT
Source organism: Hipposideros armiger (assembly GCF_001890085.2). Classification (NCBI taxonomy): domain Eukaryota; kingdom Metazoa; phylum Chordata; class Mammalia; order Chiroptera; family Hipposideridae; genus Hipposideros; species Hipposideros armiger. The sequence goes on from NW_017731877.1 coordinate 929,050, forward strand.
ACTTCATTTTTCAAATATTAATATTATGTTCTTTATTTCCTTAATATTAATGTTGGTCAATTTATTAAACTCTTCCTTTATCTTGAATGTTTTCTATGTCCTGCTTCAGAGATATGTGCCTAGCTTGAAGAATTGAGTATGTTTTAAAAATTATATCTTCTAGAGAATTGACTCATTTACCCATTAGCATTTAGATTTGCAATTCACCTAGAACTGACTATTTTGTGTAGTGTGAAATACTGGAAAAGATTAATTTTTTCTACATGGATAGCAAATTAACCTAGCACAATTTATTGAAAAGATTGACCTTTAACCACTGTTTAAAAATGACATTTTTATGGCTTCACTAGTGAATGCTACCAAACATTCAAACAGTATCTAATACCTGTCCTCCTCAAACTCTTCCAAAAAATTGAAGAAGAGACAATACTTCCTAATTTGTTTTATGAGGCCAACATTATACCAAAACCTGGTAAGGATAACACCAAAAAGAAAATTACAGACCAATATCTCTGATGAATACAGATACAAAATCCTAAACAAAATTCTAGCAAATTGAATACAATAATACATTAAAAAGATTATATATCACGATCAAGTGGGGTTCATCCCAGGGGCACAACGATAGCTCAACATACACAAATCAATCAATGTGATACACCACATAAACAAAATAAAGGGCAAAAAGATTATATGATTATATCATTAGATGCAGAAAAAGCAGTTAAGATACAATATCTATTTATGATTAAAACAGTTAATAAAATGGGTATAGAAGGAAAATAACTTATCACAATAAAGGCCATATATGACAAATCCTTAGCTACTATCATAATTAATGGTGAAAAACGGAAGCTCTTCACTCTACATTCAGGAATAAGACAGGGCTGTGCTCTACCACCTCTGCTTTTCAACATAGTATTGGAAGTCCTAGCCAGAACAATCAGGCAAGAGAAAGAAATAAAAGGCATTCAAATTGGGAATGAAAAAGTTAAATTGTCACTTTTTGCAGATCACATGATTTTTTATATAGGAAGCCCTAAAGACTCCACAATAAAGCTTTTAGAAACAATAAACAAATACAATGAAGTTGCTGGCTATAAAATCAACATACAAAAATGCAATGCATTTCTATACACTAGCAATGAAATTTCAGAAAGAGAAATGAAAAAACAATTTCTTTTGCAATTGCAATAAAAAGAATAAAATCCCTAGGAACAAACTTAACCAAGGATGTGATAGACCTATACACTGGAAACTATAAGACATTTTTAAAAGAAATTGAAACGTGTACAAAAAAATGGAAAGACATGCCGTGTTCATGGATTGGAAGAATCAACATAGTTAAAATGGCCACATTACACAAAGCAATATACAGATTTAATGTAATCCCCATCAAAATCCCACTGGCAATTTTTTAGATAAATAGAACAGAAAATCATCAGATTTGTATGGACTCACAAAAGACTCCAAATAACCAAAGCAATCTTAAGAATAAATAATAAAGCTGGAAGTATCACACTCCCTGACTTCAGCTTGTACTACAGAGCAACAATAATCAAAACAGCATGGTATTGGCATAAAACAGACACACAGACCAATGGAACAGAATTGAAAACCCAGAAATAAACCCATATAAATATGTGCAGGTAATTTTTGACAAAGGAGCCAAAAACATACAATGGCTAAAAAACAGCCTCTTCAGTAAATGGTGCTGGGAAAATTGGAAAGCCACGTGCAAAGGAATGAAACTAGACTGTTATCTGACACCATGTACCAAAATTAACTCAAAATGGATCAAAGACCTAAATATAAGACCTGAAACAATAAACTGCATAGAAGAAAGCATAGGTACTAAACTTATGTTCAAACTCAAACTTGAGTTCAAAGAGGATTTTATGAATTTGACCTCAGAGGCAAGGTAAATAAAAGCAAAAATAAATGAATAGGACTGTATCAAGCTAAAAAACTTCTGCACAGCTAAAGAAACCATCGACAAAATAGTCAACCAATCAAATGGGAGGTTTTTGCAAACAATGCCTCTGATAAGGGGCTAATACCCAAAATATATAAGGAACTCATACAACTCAACATCAAATAGATAAACAAACCCAATTAAAAAATGGGCAAAGGACATGAACAGACACTTCTCCCAAGAAGACATACAAACAGCCAACATATATATGAAAAAATGCTCAACTTCACTAGCTATTAGGGCAATGCAAATTGAAACCACAATGAACTATCACCTCACACCTGTTAAAATGGCTGTTATGAACAAGACAAGTATTAACAAGTGTTAGAGAGGTTGTGGAGAATAAGGAACCCTCATACACTGTTGGTGGGAATGAAGATTGGTGTGGCCACTATGGAAGGCAGTGTGGAGGTTCCTCAAAAAATTAAGAATTGAATTACCGTTTGACCCAGAAATTCCTCTCCTGGGTATATGTCCCTCAAAATCTGAAAACATTTATCTATGAATATATTTGTACTCTGATGTTCATTGCAACTTTATTTACAGTGGCCAAGACATGGGACAATAAGTGTCCTTCGATAGATGATTGGATAAAGAAGATGTGGTATATTTACACAATAGAATACTACTCTGCCATAAGAAAAGATGAAATATTGCCATTTGTGACAACATGGATGGATCTTGAGGTTATTATGCTAAGTGAACTAAGTCAGACGGAAAAAGTCGAGAACCATATGACTTCACTCATATGTGGGATATAGAACTGAAATCAACAAAGGAAAAAGACAAACAAAGAAACAAAAGCTCATAGACACAGGCAACAGTTTAGTGCTTACCAGAGGGAAAGGGGGAAGGAGTCATGGTAGAAGGTAAAGGGGGTCAAATATATGGTGATGGAAGGAGAACTGACTCTGGCGGCTGATAATATATGCAATACATAGATGATGTGTTATAGAATTGTACACTTGAAACCTATGTAATTTTACTAAGCATTGTCACCCCAATAAATTTAATCCAAAAAGTTAAAAAATATATATATTTGCAAAGTAAAAAAAAAAAAAAGTATTACATCTTTGTCATTTATGTAGTGTTTATATGTATATATCACTAATAGTGTTTCTCAGGTCTATTCTGTTCCATTAGCTCTTTGTCTAGCCTTGTACCAATACCATACAATTTTAATTATTATAATTTTATAATGAATGTTGATATTCAGTATTGCAAGTCCTCCATTTTTTTCTTCTTCAAAAGTTTTTTGCCTATTCTGGCCTTTACATTTTCTAAATACATTATGAAATTATCTTATCAATTCTCACACATGCCATACACACAGATTGACTAGGATATTGATTATGACTGCATTAAAATGAAATACATTTGGGAGACTATTTTTACAATATAGTTTGTTTCAATAAATGAGCATGGTAGACTGGAGGCAGTTCACTAATTAAAAAAAAATAATATGATGTATTTCCCTGTTTGTTAGGCCACATTTTATTATATTTCTTCTTAGATATTTGGTGTTTTTAGTGCTATCATTTTCAATATCATTTAAAAAGATTATTATCG
>NW_017731877.1:932678-933984 GCF_001890085.2 Hipposideros armiger
AAAAAAAATAAATGGATATGGTATGAACTCTTCTAATTACGAGCCGTAAGGCACTGAGCATACACTCCTCCATGCCCTCTTGTCTTTCAGTCAGCTAGAGCATGGCCATGTCTGTGACCTTGTTTGACTTTGCAGATAAACGAAGGTCCTAAGGAGTGACAAAACAATATGGTGAAAAGAACTTGGGTCTGTGAATGTCCTGACTAGGTTGGACCAGTCACCTTGGAAAATATGTTTGAAAGAAAATTCAATTTTGTGTTCTTTAAGGCAGTATATTATTGACTCTCTGTTTCAGCAGCTTTGCTTTTTATCTGAATGAGCTCACCAAATAATAATAACTACTATCTAGCATTTACTGAGCACTTACTACATACAAGGCAGAACTGTGACATTGCACAATTATACTGTAAGGGATCTATATGTATTAGACTATTTAATTTCATAACAACAGTTTGAAGTAGGTGTGATTATTATCTCCTTCATACAGATAAAGTAAACTAGGCACAGAGAGTTTAAACAATTTGTCTGATGTCCTGCAGTGAGGAGGCAGCACAGGCGGGATTTAAACCACCTTATTCTGGCTCTCAATCTAAACCTCTTTATGTCTATATTATACTGCCATTGAGTTGGAATATTCAAACAGAAGGATAATTATCTCATGTTTTAAGGAGCATTTATATATTAATAACTCATATCCTATAAGTGTATGTATACAAACCAAACCATAAAATTATAAATATTTAAATGTATCAATAAATTCACAAATATCTATTGATCATTTTATATTTCATTCAGCATTTCAATACATGTTTATGAAGCTTTCAGATAGCTCAAATGTGAAATGTATAACTAATACATTCATAGAATTAGCAATGCAAAGGAAACTGTGATGATTGATTTTTAACTCTGAAAAAAAATTAAAATGTATGTCAAGAGGTTAAAATATTCCCAAATAACAGAGCTAACTATATCCCATTCACAGGGATATATTATACTTGGGCCAAACAAACAAAAAACAAACAAATAAAAAAACACATCTTTCCAACATAAAATTAGAGGGAAAAAATGTCATTATGCTCAGGTAAAACTTAAGTAGCTTAAGGTGACTGCCAAATTAAATAATGGGTTGACTTCTTAAAATCAAGTTTTAGTCTGAATATTAGGAGTATAGCATCCAAAATAATAGAGATAATAGTTATAGTATAATGAGTAGAACTTACAAGATGTCTGAATTAAGATTACAAGACTATATTTATAAGAACAAACTCTTATTAAAGTAAAACAAAAAAAGAGAGAGAAATGATGG
>NW_017731877.1:939798-948078 GCF_001890085.2 Hipposideros armiger
CAATCCAAAATATTTACTATATTTCATTGTGATATCTTCTTTGAGCCATAAGCTATTTAGAAGTAATTGCTTACATTTTAAACAGATTTTTAATTTTTCCTTTTGTTATTGTTTCTGAAATAATCTTTTTTGGTCAAAGAATACATTGTATGTAATACCCTCACATTTATTAAGATACTTTCATGGCCTCATGGAGTAATTTTCCATAAATGTTTCATGTACATTTGGAAAAAAGTGTTTTGTGTAGTTGATTTATATAGTGTCAATTATGTGACATTGTTTAATCATGTTGTACTTGATATCCTTGATTATTTTTCATCTACTAGATCTATGAGTTATTGGTAATTACATGTTTACATTTTAGTAGTGATTTTGAGTTAGCTATTTTTTTTTTTTAGTACTGTGATGTTTGCTTCATGTATTTTGAGGCTAAGGTAATAGAATGATGCATAATTAAAAATAATATAGTTTCCTTTGTATTGAATCCTATTTATCTCAAGTAATGCCTCATGACTTAAATTTTATTTATATTGATATTAGTATTTCTGTCTTGTGTTTGTCAAACATATTGTTTCCATTCTTTTAATTTCAATGTTTATTTTTAAATTCTTATATTAAAAGTTATTTCTTGTCTTTATGACCTAGTTTAAAAATCTTTGTTAATTGGATTATTTAGTCAGTTTAGAGTTAACATTATTATTGATGTAGGTGTATTCAAATCTCTCATTGTATTACTTATTTTTAATTTGTTCTGCCCCTTCAACATTCTGTTTTTGGATTTAATAGCTGTACTGAGATATAATTCAATTATTGTTGAATAGGGCATTCACAGAATGGTGAGTCTATCACCGCAATCTAATTGTAGGACATTTCTATTCCCCCCACAAGAAGCTTGTATCTACATCCCCACCAACCCAAACCACTAATCTATTATATATTTTTGTCTCTATTGCCTATTTCAGACATTTCATATAATTGGAATCAAACAATATGTAGTATTTTATGACTTTCTTCTTTTACTTAGCATAATGTTTTCAATGTTCATCCATATTGTAGCATGTATCATTTCATTTTATTTCTTTGTATCATGTCATTTCTTTGTATGGTTTAATAATATTTAATTTATAGTTATATCACATTTTGTTTATCCATTCATCAGTTAATGGGCATTTATTCAGGTTGTTACTACTTTTGGGCTATTGTGAATCAAGATGGTGTGAATATTTATGTATAAATTTTATATATCTGAAAACATATTTAGTTCATAATTCAATTTTGAAGAATATTTTTATTGGGCAGAGAAGACCAGATTGGCAAGGGGTTTTGTTGTTGTTGTTTTCAGTTCTGTAAAGATGTTATTAAATTGTCTTCTGGATTCCATTTTTTCATTGAAAAGTAAGTTTCATACTTAATATTTCTCTTTTGAAGGTAACATATTCTTTTGCTTTAGATGCTTTTCAGGTTTTCTCTTTGCTTTTGGTTTTATTTGACTATGATGTGAGTAGGTGTGGTTTTCTTTGTATTGATTCTTCTTTGGATTTTAGGACTTCAGTAACACTTTAAAATATTGCTTCAACTCCGTCTCCTTTTCTTTGTTCCAGGGATTCCAATTACACATATGTCAGATCTTTTTATTTTATCCATATTTTTTACATTCTTTTCTGAATTGCCTATTTTTCCCCCTCTAGCTTTCAATCTAGATATTTTCTATTGTTTTATTTTCCAGCTTATTATGTCTTTAATCTTCTGTGTCCTGTGTTCTCTTAAATTCATCTAAAGATGTATTTATTTCAGTGATTCAATATTGCAATTCTATAATTTTGAGTTGAGTCTATTATTATAGATTTTATTTCTTTGCTTAAATTCTTTGTATCATAATATATGTATATTTTCTGGAACAAGTTAATCAAAAGTATTTTAAAGTTTATTTCTGGATACAGAAATATCTTTGATCTCATGTATATCAGTTTCTATCATATATTTTTCTCTTGGTTTTCTGTCATTTGGTCTTCTGATGGGCTTGGTGATTTTTATTACGTGCTGGCCGTTTGGTATGGAAAATTCTACAGTTAATTTATTGTTATTTTACTCTTGTTGATGTTATTTTTATTAAAGATAACTTTAATTTTTTTTTCTTCTTGGAAATCAATTAAGGAAGAGTCAGATCACTATAATACATACGTGGATTGATTCATTTCAATTTTTGTAAAAGTTGTTCTATTTAAACTTTGCCTTTACTACTGTTTGTAGACCTTTAAGGATCTCATTTGAAAAATTGGAGTTTTCTCAGGACCTTTTCTCCTTGGTTGGTTATAAACTCCAATTTTTCTCTCATCAGCCCCATGTGACTGACTATTGCTCTTCACAACTTCTCAGTTTCTTAGAAGCTTTTTTTGCTTTTCTTCTCAGCTTTTGTCTTCTTGGCTAAGGCTCAGTGGTGACAATTTTCTTGATGGGAAGTAAATCCTGAAAGCTTTGGCTGTTTTTATATTTCTTTTATTGCTTTGATATATTCCCTTAACTCCTTTGCTTTCATAGCTCACAGAAACCTTCAAATAGGTGGCATATAAACTACTGTATTAAGTTTTCCTAGTTGTCATTTTTAGAACAGCTATGACAATATAAGCTCATCTGTGATAGCCAAAAGCAGAAGTCTTGTACATTATTTTTATTTTAGGAGAAATGTTAACAATTTCATAATGAATACCTATGGCAAAAACAATAAATTGGAGTCTAGAAATAATATCATTTGAGAAACAAATAAACCCATTATTGATAGCTGCTAGGAAGACAGAAAATGTAGAAATATCATGATAATGTTTTCAGATATTTCAATGATTGTTATATACAAGAAAATTATTTTATCTAATGTTGCTTTATATGATTCAACTAAAACTAATCAAGGAAAAGAAATTTTGTTTCCATTTAAGCAAGTGCACGCTGATAATGAAACTGTTTATAAACAGAAAAGGCTTTCTTGAAAGTGAATGGTCTCTAGCACAGGGCATGGCTAGAAAAAGGCTTGTGGAATCCATTTTAAGAATTTTATAAGAAGTTGTAAAATGAGAAGAAAGATGAACTCTAAATAAACTTTGAGGGATATTTAAAGATTGATGAATGAATTGTGTAGAATGCATTTTTCAGAGAGGAGAAATGTCTTGTGGAAAGCTCTGGTAATGAAGAAGTATACAGTACTGTGGGTAGAGAGCATTAATGAATAGTTTTTGTTTGGATAAACAGTTTATATTGGTCAGTCACAAAATTACTTTTTACTAAGAGCATAACTCTATCAAAAACCCTTTAATAATTTATTGTACATATGTTTGTGTTTTTCTGTAATTTCCTACCAAACTATAAGGCATTTAATAGAAGGGATAATGCTTTTCATCTCTATATCCTTTCCTGCAGGCAATGGGGGTTTATAGGAGGTTTTGAGGAGGGAAGAAAGAAGCTGAAATCAGTATTTTGAAAATATTATTTTGAGAGTAACCAGAAGCACAGAAAGCCATACAGACTGGAGGCAGCAAGGCCAGTTAGGAACCTTTTTGTAGTTGAAACATTTTCTGTAGTAAAAACAAATAGGAAAAGTGCAAAACACCATGGAGGAAGAACTGACACAACTTAGTAAACTGACTGTAGAAAACCAAGAAAAGAGAGAAGTGCTCCCAAGTCTGTATGACTAGAAGAATATTTATTTTATTTGTATAAACTGACAAGAACCACTCCCGTACCATGTGAAACTTTTTATCACAGTGTTCTGATTTTTCTACCTTCATAGCATACATTACAAATTATCGTCAGTTTTTCACTCTCTGTTGTCCAATATCCACCCCCAAAATAGCACTTTCACAGACTTCTGCATCTCTCATTGACACCACTATACTCCCATAGCATTTATAGTCAATGATACATCTTTGAGTAATTACTATATGATGACATTTTATTTGTCATTGTGTTAAATGAATGGTTCACATCTTTTCTAACTAGACTATAAGTTTCTGAATGCTAGGAACTTAATGTCTAAATTCTATCTGAGTGCTAAGTCCTATTTCATTTAATCTTTGATATACTTTATTGAACTAGAGTTGGGCTAAATGAATCTTGATTAATGAATAGAAATAAATAATTTGTAATCATTACCATACCACAACGTAAGTATTCTTGGAGCTTCTTAACTTTTAAGAAACCAAAGCGACATAAACACTTAGAAATGTTAGCTTCACTGAATTTGCAAATGTGCTCTGAGTTCCTAATGATAGCTAATGTTCACTTCCATCATCCAATTTGTTTTTTGTTGGAGCTAACCTAAATGTAATCTCTTGAATGTTTACAATTTGGGTAGCCTTTTCACTGAAATATAAAGGTCAAAGAATTGGATTTTTAAAGTGTAATAAAAGCCCATATGAAAGTAGTTTAAATAATGTGGAAATTGATTACTTTATATTCAAAAATATGTGGAGGCCAAGTAGGCCGCAGATCCAGCATGTTGTAGATCTACCCTTCTCTATTAGATGGTTTACCCTTATCTGATTTCAGCAATTGCAGGTGTCACATCTAAATAAGACAATAGTCAAAGTAGAAGGAAGGTCTGTCTTGCTTTATCTCTTTGTTATGTGTGTGAGGGGTTCCTGTTAACAGTCTCTTATCAGATTTGTCCTTATGTGTTATTATTGTATAGCATAACATACCCACCCTAAATTAATTACTTCAAAGTGCAGTGAGATCGCTGATTATCTTAGGCTCATCATGATCTAGTTAGTGCCTGTTGTTTTAAGTGAGATCTTTCCCCCTTCACTTATGTAGAGAAAAGGGTGAATAGTTGAATAAAATCTAGGTGATTTTAGAAAGCATAAGGGAAAACAGAGATTTGTTGTAGGTAAAAAACAGTGTGAACTCTAGAAGTTCTATAATGTTAGTTGCTCAAAAGGTAGAATTTTCTTTGGGGAAAACTATTAACTAATTTTGTGGAAAAAAATGAGGTTTGTTATTTCTGTATATCATGTGTAGTAAGATTTTATATGATAAAGTTAGGAAGCAATATAATCATTAAAATTACCTTAAGATAACAGATCACAAAAAGTCAATTATCACATACAATAAACACAGAAGCATGTTAGAGTATCACATAGTATTCCAGAATATTCTCTAAAAAGTAGAATTTTGCACACATGATTTATAATGTTATCTGGTGACAGATGTAGGAATGTTGTGGGCAGGCCTGAGAGAATCTAGTTTACTACTGACTACTTAAAAATAACTTTAAGTTGGTTCATGAGAAGCATCATTTGTCACTTTGTAAGATGATAGTAATTATACCAATATGCAAATGTATGTTTTGGAAATTCTTTAGGTTAATTTATTTAAAAATGACAATAAAGAAAAAAAGTTCCATGTATTGCAGCCATAATTATCTATATCTATCTATCTATCTATCTATCTATCTATCTATCTGTCTATCTATCTATCTATCTATATCTATCTATCATCTATCTTCTGTTATCTATCATTATATATATAAATCTTGTAATCACAGCCAGTACATGCAGTAATTTGAGACTCTAAATTCAATACATGTCTTTTCCACTTAATTTTTTTCCTCTAATCTTCTCTGACATTGAGTTGCACAGAGAAGATAAACATTCTTAAATTCTTGAAGCTAAGCAGAGCCTTGGGAAACACTCTGGTTAGCAAAGGGAGCACAGTAATCCCTTACACAGCATGTTCATTCAGCAACCCCCACCTTCTGAGTTGGGGTATACTTATTTTTTCTCTTATCTTTAATAATATAGAAGGTCCCTGACTTATGATGTTTCAACTTAGAATTTTTTGACTTTATGATGGTGCAAAAACAATACACATTCAATAGACACCATACTTCAGATTTTGAATTTTGGTCTTTTCCTAGGCTAGTGATATCCAGTTTGACGCTCTCTCATGAGACTGGGCAGTGGCAGTGAGCCACAACTCCCAGTCAGCCACGTGATTATGAAGGCACACAACTGATCCACTACAGGACACTGTATTGTCAGTGCTTTTGGATACTGTGTTTTGTAGTTTTGCATCCCATTATGTCTACAATACCCCCATATGTGTCTCCTGCTTCTGGTGAAAAGAAGGGGAAGGCAATTACTCTTGAGATGAAACCCAAGATAATTACCCAACTGCAGGCTAATGTAAGTGTTCTGAGCATGTGTAAGGTAGACTAGGCTAAGCTTTGATGTCCAATAAGTTAGGTGTATTCAAAGCATTTTTGACATGATATTTTCAACCTATGATGGGTTTATAGGGATGTAACCTCATTATAAGTCAAATAACATATAGCATCTGCATAGGGTTTTTAACCTCACCTAGATCACTTTGTTATTTTAGGTAAGATAGGAACAATAAACATTTATAGAGAAAAAAGATATTAAATGTAAGTCATGTGATAAATATCTATTCTTTGTTATATTAGAATGAGGCACCAAGTGGGTTCCTCCTTCTCTAGTGGACATAGAGAATGGCTTCCTTGTCTCTCTGACTTTTTAGAAGTCAGCACCAATTTTGATGATGGGAATGGTCTGAAGCCCATGAGGCATAGAATGCAACACTTCTGGGAAACTCTCCCAAGCTTTGCATTCACTTGTAGGGTTTGTTTTTGCTGTGTGGCTTGTGTAGGATCTGTATCAGCAAATGATATGGATTTTCATTCCGTTTATAAATAAGCATATGTGGACCTTTGTTTTAGGCTGCTTTGATTTCTGCATTTCTTCTCCTGCCATAGCAAGAGCCGTAGAAGTTTGTGGTAGTGGTGTTGGTGGGTGTGGAAGGATTGTTGAAGATTTGCCCTTGTAGAGTTTAGAGACAGATTGAGGGGAGCTGAGATGGTAAATGTCTAAGCATTGGGACAATGGTCATTACAAATTCCAAGGGGTAACGTGGTCACCAAGTCTGAACAGCTGGATGAAAAATACCATCCTGTTAGAAGATGACTGGTAATTGCCATCAAATCTGATTGTTGTCTGTGTGTGGATTAGCAAATCACCTTGACAGCTAAACCCCTGAGGAGGGAAGGAGCATCAATATAGGCAAAGAGTGCTTGATTAGGCTAGTGAGTTAAATCAGACAGTGATAGTTTTGTGGCAGTAGTTGGTTATTCATCATGATTAATGAGAAAAAACTGTGATTGTTCCACTGTATGAGGAAATGACATGTATGTCCCTGTTGCTGAAAACCTGAAACACTATCTGCATCCACAAAGGCCCCAAAACAGTCAAAGAGTCAGTATTGAAGGAAAAAGACAGAGAAATGCAAGTCATTTCTGTAAAGAGGATAAAGGGATTCTGACACCAGGCACAAAATATATGCATGTACGTTCAAAAATATATAATTTATTCCAAGCCAGCATTCAGGTCCACTAAAATAAATTTTAACAGAGAAGAATCTAAAATTTAGCAATATTTATTGAGTCTATAATTCATAGCATCGAATTAAAGAAAAAAAACTTTGAACATCTTCCTTGTTCTTGTCTGGATCATTATAGTAGCATAATTCATTGAGAATTTACTGACAGCCACTGTGCTGAATGATTGGCATTTATCATTTCATTTACACTTTAAGCAACCCTATAAGGTATGTACTTTAATTATCCCCACTGTACATACAGAAAAACTGAGGTTCAAAGCCTTGTCTAAGATCACACGGCTCGACAAGATGCATAGTTAGAATTCTTATCCATGTCTAACTCTAGAGCCTGCACACTTAGTTTGCTACACTGCTCAAGTGGGTTAAGGAAATAATGTTAAAATTAAGTCAGATTTGTTGCTCTCAAACACATGAACTATTTTCTTTTTCAACCCCTATGAAAATTATCTAATAAGCTCTTAAATATCTACATTTACATGGAATTCAGATTCAAATGTAATACAGTGGTCATGCTACTTGACAGCAATCCTGCCAATTAAGCAGCAGTCCTAATTGGAAGGATTTTGTACTGTGCATACACATTTGCTATTTTCTCAGCGAGCTTGCAGCAGCTGGCACAGACATCATTAGAATCTAGGAAAACAACTATTTCCAAGTGAACATCAACATAATGCAAAACATGATATGTCAGAAAGTGAAGAAATTTGAATAAAAGTTAGTGAATGGGAAAGCAGATTGTAATAAACAAGTGGATCCCTGCCTGAGGTTTGGTGTCACAGTTGCTTCTGAAAAAATGTTGGATCTTTAATGGAAATAAATGGTCAGAAATTGTTTTGCAATTTATATGACAGAAGTTTCAAGTATGATGCATATTTT
>NW_017731877.1:948458-950062 GCF_001890085.2 Hipposideros armiger
GTCCCTCTCTTCTTCCCTATTTTTTTCCCACACCCCCACCCCAACCCATGATTTAGCTAAGAAAATTCGGTCTTGTTTCCAGTTATTGGAAGTTAAGATCTTCAGCTCTTCCCACCACTGAACTTCGTGTGGACTGTAAATATCACAACTCACTTTTTTCCTCATTCCCTCTAACCATCTTCAGCTCACTATGGACACCTGTTTTTGGTCCACACCTTTGTTTCAAGCTCGTAGGTCTCCTTCCACCTTTAAACACAGCATCCTTTCTAATTGTCTTGCGTTCTCTCTCCTTCTATGGTTAGCCAAAGTCTTGAAGAGGAGTGGGAACTCACTGTCTCCACTTTGTCAGCTTCCATTCATTTCTCAGCCTCCTGCAGTTTGATTTCTCTCCCCAACCACACAGTTGAAGCTGCTCTTCTGAAACTCAAGGATGGTTTCTGTCCAGTGAACACATTTCGGTATTTATCATTTCTGGTTATTCCAACACATTAGATTCTGTTGAAAATCTTTATTTGTTTTTTAACACCTTCTATTAGCTGCTTTCGACATCCCTATGCCCTTCTGGGCATATACTTCTACACAGCTGACCACTAAATCTCTGTTTTCTTTGTGAGATTTTCCTCTTCCCACTCTGTAAATGTGATTCTTCCTGTGTTTTTATCCTTAATCTACTTCTTACTCTGCATGTTCCCCTTGCATAATTGTATCCATTTTCATGATTTAAGTACCTAACGTGCTTGAAAAAATATATAATGATGTCCCACAACTCACAGTATCATCTCCTATTGACCACATCACACATACTGAGCTCTTATTTTGTGCAGAATGTATACTTGGCACCAAGAAAGTTCATAATTTTCTGCTGATTATTTGTTGTACACTATATTAATCTCATTAAGCCTTCACTACTACCCTCCAAGAAAGGGTTCATTATTCCCATTGTTATAAAGGGACCCTATCTCAAAGAATGTAAGTACATTTTCTAGATAATATTGTTGGTTATTGCAAAGACAAGATTGAGAATGAGGTTTTTCTGATTAAAAAATCTATCATCTTTCCATTATCAATTTTATCATCTAGGTCCTTATGTTCAAAGGGCTTCCACTGTTTTTGAATAGCCTGACATAAAAGTCTTCTCTGAGTCACAAACTACTCCTCACTGGTCCCTGTACAATCATGTTCATTTCAACTTTCAAACTTTTTTTTGCCTCAGAAGTGGTGAAGAATTGTTCAATGCCTATCAAATCTTGTCAGCTCATATGTCTATCTCTCTTACAAAGACTCCTCTGGTTCTTCCTGCTAATGTTAAGTGCGCCCTCCCAACTCTGAACTATTATGATCATTTGCTTTCAGCCCAAATTCTAGAACAGTCTATTTTATTATCCCATCATTTCTTATTTTTATGGGAGAAGAATCCAAATAAAATTAAAAGCTTGTGGTGGTTAAAGACTGGCTTTGCTGCAGTACCTAGAAAAGCACTAGCAGAGGACTACTGCTTAATAAATATATGCTTAATTTTATTAAATTTAAAATTGAACTAAATTGCTTTGTGACCTCCTTTAATGCTGGAAAAACAGGGGGAAAGCTTAGTAATGTAAAACCAA
>NW_017731877.1:950787-955059 GCF_001890085.2 Hipposideros armiger
GCCTCTCCCTCTACTCTTTGGTGTTTGCCCAGACAACTCTCAGGTGATAGCCTTCTCCTGTACACTATCCCTTGCCCAGACAAACCTCTACTTTGCTTTTGCCGCAGGAATATATATCTCCAAAATAGTATTTTCAGTTCAGAATCATCTATGAAACTATTTCAGTTATTTACATTACCCTAGAAACCTGGCCATATGAATCATGATTTAAAATACAATCTGTTTGTTTATGTTCTCATATAGTATTTTCCACAGCTATATTTTATTACTGTGAATTTTAAAAGTTTGGTGTTTGTAAGATTCATGAGGGGTACTTGTAAAAATACAGGGTCCTAGCCTCTACCCCAGAAATTCTTGTCCAATAGTTTTTAGGAAAAGCTGAGATGTTTGAATTTTTAGTAAGATTCTGATGTTGGTTATATGGTTTTCTCTGGGACAAGATTTGAGAAACTCTGGTAATTACCATTTACCCTTGATAACTCTTTTCTTGCTGTACACTAAAGAATTTAACTTTAAATGCAACAAAATATCAAATATCACAGTAATAGTTGTAAACTTAGAAATTGTTTTGTGTTTAGTGACATACTACTCTTATGAATATATAGACTTCCTAATTCAACTCCAAATCATAGGTTGAAATTAGCATGGAGAAATCACATTAACTCCTCATAAAATTGTTCACAACTTTATATAGCATGCCTTTCAATGTTAAGGACTTAATTGATAAGCTAATTGAAATTGTTGTATCTATTATACAATGACTAATTAATGTGCTTGTTAACAATGGATCTCTCTGGAACTCTGATGTCAACAGACATTCTGGAATACCATCTTACAAAATAAAATGCCTTTTGAGGAGGTCTTTTTGGTAATTCAGAATCTAAATGCTATTGACTGGGATCCAAAAGAGATCTGCTTTATCGCAAACTTTGGCCTATAGAAAGCCATATTACAACATCTTTCTGGTTGATTTTAATGCTAAGCTGTAGTGCACTTATTTCAAATAGCTCAATATATCAAGGCATAAAATTCAGACTAAAGTGATTAAAAACTTCTATTAGGTAAGATTAAATTAATACAATATTAAAATTAGAAATAGCCTTGGAGGGTACCCAGTCTCAGCTGTTTTAAAAGGTAGGAATTTCTTTTTCTGAATCACCCATTCTCTAAATTTGTCCAGGTATAGATAGGAATGGATCTATTTCTTTTTTTTTTTTTTTTAGGTGATCATATCCCCTAGTGGACAGACAACAGACAGTAATAATTTTTAAAGCTGTCTTTTTTATATTTAGCCAAAGTCAACATTTGTATAATTTCCTGGCTTGAATTTATTAGGGAATAATTCTGCTTTCTATGTCATATGACAGCAGTGGAAGAAGTGTGGTTTGTAGGGTGGGTTGAACTAAGCTATATTTTGTCTTCTGCGCTAGGTGTTTGAAATGTATTAGAAAATGTTCTCGTCATTTAATCCTTATGAGGAAGGTATTATTGTCCTCTTCTCTCATTTTATAGAAACTGAGACTGAGACTGGGAGAAGTTAAGCAACTTGCCCAGTTATACAGGTGGGAGTCAGACTAGAACGTAGATCTTCAGTCCAGTTCATCCTTTCAACCCTCTTAAGTTTTCTAATGCATTGAGCATTGTTATTCAACCTTTACTTTTGTACATCTACTGTGTGCCAGGCACATTAAGTACTGAATATATAGATATGAACAAATATGATTTCTGATCTCAAAAAAAAAATTGGTAATGCAGATATACCATTGCTGACCCAGCTAGAAACAAAATCAGGAAGAAGCTGGCCCACTTGAGCCATGTGCTCAGTGGGAGCTGCTTAATAGTTGTGTCTTCCTCATTGAATATTGGGGTTCCCATCTCTTTGAAAGCTATATAGTGATTCTAATGTACAGATTTTACTATCTGTCTAAATAAATCCTCCCTTTACTGCATACATGCTTCTTCAAACTGTGAAACATTTGCCTTAATGAACCGATGTTCTTCCAACAGCTCTGGTTTCTCAAGCAATTATCTCACTCAACAATTGGCTTTTAAAGTTCAATGACTCTCATTTCCACAGCACGCATTTGGGAAAGACAACACACTCTCCCACTACATCTTTCCAGCAACGCTGTATGTCAGTAATCTTGGTCAGCACCTATGTGGGGTGCTTGTTTTGCAGAGTGCACAGCACAGTCATGTGCTGAACTGCCACCTGCTTTGGCATGCTTTTCTCAATATATTCCACACTTCTAATGTCTTTCTGCCTGCTGATGTGCCAGCTACATTACAAGTTTTATTAATTATTCAAAATATTATGCATTTCAGAAAGACCATGAAAGTCAAGGGATAGATTTTGACATGTAAGATTCCTCTTAAGTACAAATAAATGAAGTTATGATTTGATCCTTAATTTGAAATATATTAGAGATAAAATACCACTGATTTGCTAAGAAATAGATACTGTTTCTTATACACAGTGTAGTAGACTTGGGTAAATTACTTACCCTTTGGGGGCATCATTTTTTTACTCTATAAAATAAGAATTTAGGAAAACTTTGTTTAGAATACTAGAAACGTTTTTCTATAATTAAAAGTCCATGGTTCCATGTATATGTTATAGATTTTATCTAAGATATTTAAAATGATGTATAGAAATTATATTCCATGTTAAAGTTGTATAATTAATGTTGTTGAATAAGTTTACACAACAAGCTTTTCTAAAATTAAATAACAGAGGAAAAGAGAGATGCCTTCTATTAATGTTTGTCAATGATTATATATTTTTGTGACTACAGTAATTACACTAAATATTTACATAGTGCTTACCATGTCCTAGGCATTACTTTAAGCTCTTTTCATGTATTAACTCTAAACCCTCATGCCATCTCCCTAAGGAAGGAAGTAATATTAACCCCATATAATAATGAGGAAACTAAGACCCAGAAATAAAGTAACTTCTTAATGATCACAATCAGAATTATAAACCTAAGTGCTTGGCTCCTGAATGTATACTTAACGGCTGTATTATGTTGTCTTGCTGTAAAATTTACTAGTCAAGCAGGAGAGAGAAAGCAGTGTAGTTTGATTAGGGGCCAATCTAAGATATAATGAGGCCTAGTCTCTGCAACATAGGTGATCTTGGAGAAACTATGTCACCTCTCAGAGTCTCAAATATCTCAAATTCAAGATTTGGGAAATGACAATAATTCATTTTTTCCCTGTGTTTTCTGAAGGTGGCTGGTATTGTAATAGTTAGGTTCTTTAAGGCTGTAATCAAGTAATTAAGATCTTTCTAAATTTGTTTAGATAAAAATAAGTGAATAGATAAAATGTCTTTATGTTTTAATTTTATAATTATAAATATTAAAATTTAAGGTCAGATAAATATCATTAAACTCATTATCAAATATTTATTTTAACTTACTATAATATTTGTAAGGTTATACAAAGAACATTAAGAGTTTCATTTGCTGGTATATTTAATAAGATTGAAAACTGATCTATGTGGTTTTAAAGACTCCTTCTAGCTTTTTGGTGGTTAGTATTTAATCATAGCTTCCAAGTGAATTATGCCTCCAAAAAATTTTGTAGTTCTCCCCCCTAATTCTGAGATGGTCACTTTTGACAAATTGAATGTGTCCCAAGTAAGCCTATATGGCCTCTGAGACCAGGTCAGTTGTTCTGCAGCTTCTGCCCTGGCCTCTTGGTATACTCACTCTTGGAGCCCTGAGCCATCATGGAAAAAAATTCAACAATCCTGTAGAATAGAACTTGTGATGACTAGAGGGTGAGGGTCTGAGCTCATGTTTCTGGTTGTCCCCTCTAAGATTCTAGTCATGTGAATGAGGTCCTCTTGGACTCCCCAGACCAGGTCCGCTGTCAGCTAAATACTACTGAGTGAACCCAAACAGAATAATTAGCCATTTGAGTGCCTCCCTCCCCACAAATCATGAGATATAATAAAATGGTTGTTGTTTTAAGCCCCTAGGTTTTGTAGTAGTTACAAAAAAAAAAAAGATAACCCATATTTCTAAAAGTAAATGATTCAATATATTACAGAGTGATCACTTCATTATTAGATTGAATTTCAACATGTTCAACAATGTGCTGTGGTCAACATGACAATGCTATTGAAGTTCAGTGAAAGTTTTCGATGGTATAGTGAAGAGCCACCAACGAGATTGGAGTCAGAAGTAATTTCAACCTCAGCAGGTTATAGATTCTGTGGCAAATCACTCTTTTAACCTCATCAGCAAAATGGGAATATTAAAA
>NW_017731877.1:957754-977693 GCF_001890085.2 Hipposideros armiger
TCAGATTTACTTAGGTGGTCAGGAAGGCCCCTGAGTAGGCATATGAATGCCATGAAAGAACTCACCAATTCTAGGCAGTGAACTTTCCAAGTGGAGGGAATGTTAAATATAAAGCCCCTAAGGTGGAAAATGCTTAGATATTAGAATATGAACAAGAAGGCCAATCTATGGCTGAGGAATGATTGAGGGGGAGAATCATTCAGGGAAGGAGGTCAGCGATATGGACAGAGGCCCCATCCTGGAGCATTGACCTAATTATTATATTTAATTAACAAACTAGGATAAGGGTGCTTTACAATACATGATTATCAAGTGTTAACATTTCAAAAATAAGAAAGATTCCCAATATCCTGAAGGACAAAATAATAATCCATTTTGATTTAATGAGAAACTTCTTAGGACATAATTTCAGTTGTGCCACGAACTAAATTTATACTAGTGGGTAGCAGCTCAGTTAATATATATATTGAGCTAAGTTTCTCTATCTTTTGAATAAGGAGATTGCATTACATCATCATACTTTTTCCAACTCTGAAAATTGATGAATTTGGATAGTATTCCTTCTGTAGACTGAAACAATAATTCAAATCCAGCAAGGAGAAATATAAGAGGAATAAGTGGAACCACAGTGGTATTTAGAATTTTAAATTATATATCAGATGAGGGAGCCTTGAAATACCCTGAAAATTCCTAGGAAGTTGCAATTACTGTTAAGCATCAGAAAATAATACGATCGTGAAGAAAAGGGGTATCACAGAGGCCTAGTCCTTTCTAGTTTAAAGCTTTAAGACTCAATTTATGTCTAATTTCCAAATTCTCTAATCTAGTGAATTTCTTTTTGACATTTTCAAATATTTCATTTATTATAATGTACCTTGGCCTTGTTCTTTAATATTTTTAAAACTATATAATTCACATATGATAAAATTTGCCCCAGTAAGTGTAAAATTCAGTGGTATTTGGTATATTTGCAAAGTTATGCAACCATCACCAGTGTCTAATCCAGAATATTTTAATTAATCCAAAAATAAACCTCATGCCAATTAATTAGCTATCATCCCTGTTCCCCCTTCACTTCCCTTTCTAGGCAAACATTAATCTTCTTTCTGTTTCTATGTATTTTCCTACTATGGATATTTCATATAAATGAAATACAATAAATATGTGGTATTGTTTTTGCCTGGCTTCTTTCACTTAGCATGATAGTCAAGGTTTTCAAGGTATGTCCATGTTTTAGTATGGATCAGTACTCCATTCCTTTCCAGCTGAATAATAATCCTGTGTATGGATATAGCACATTTTGTTTATCCATTCGTCAGCTGATGGACATTTGCATTGCTTTTACTTTTTGGCTATTATAAATAATGCTGCTATGAACCATCGTATACAAGTTTTTGTGTAAACACATGTTTTATAGAGTAGAATTGCTGAATCATATGGGAAGCCTATGTTTAACTTTTTGAGGAACTGCCAAACTGTTTCCCAAGCAGCTGCACTATTTTACGTTCCCACTAGCAACGTATGAGGGTTCCAATATTGCCACATCCTTGCCAGCACATTAGCATATTTTNGGACTAATCAGTAGATGTGTTTTGGAAGAGATGAGGGATAGAAAATAGTTTCCAGATCACATGATATTGGAATTCAAATTTAAATAAATTTTAAATGGACTATTTTGCAAACACTCTTGATGTAGCTGTTTATAAAGTAAGTCTCCTTTAAGATTAGGGCAAAGAAGCAAGGCGTGTGAATGTTATTATTGATTCTTGCCATAGCATATTTTTATCTGTAATATACTGAGAATTATATTCTATAACTTTTAAAAAATAATTTAGTGTCATTTTATCCTATCCCAGGGAAAAGACAATTTATAGATGATGCCTATCATATCTCAGAGTGAACTGACATGGCATGACTGTGTAGTCATAAAAAGAAACAGAACAAAGTGGGGCCTAGACTGTTAGTGAGGGGCTGAGAATGTAGGTTAAGCTTGGCTGCCAAATGACATTAGCATGTCCCTGGAGTATTGTAATCTAAATTATTTCTCAGGTATATGATCAGCATCATGAAGCAAAAACATATCAAGATGCTTCCACAAGAGTGAATAATCCATGAAAAGGCAATCATAAGATATTCAGAACTTCAGAAAGATAGTTTTGTGGGTGTGTGAATAGTAGGTAACTGGCTCCCTGTCCTGGAATGAGAATAGCTGACAGTGTTTTATTTCCTGGGGTGTAGACCTGGAGCAAAAGTATGACTTAGAAAAGGTAACAAAAACAAGTATGTGGAAAAAAAGGTAAAACCAAATAATACGAATTATGTGTGGATATATGCACCTAATCTTAGGTCCAGGAGCCTTGTTATATGAATAAAAACATAAAGAAAAAAATTGACCTATGAGAAATCATTAGTTAGCAATGACTTTACTCCAGGTTAGAGAGAGGCAGATAAAATTCCTGAAACTTGTTGATGAGTCCTGGGGCCTTGTGTTCCTGTTGGCCTAACAGGGCGAGGGGGGGGGGGTCTGACTCAGGAAAAACAATTGATCTATGGTTATCAGGTTTTGTCTTTTGTTTGTTTGTTTGTTTGTTTTTAAGATTTTATTGGGGAATTGCGGGAGGGGAACAGTGTTGGGGAACTAGGGAAGGGGAACAGACAAGTTGCTGTCCTTTTTGTTGTTCAGTCTAGTTGTAGAGGGCGTCGCTTCACTGGTCCATGTTGGTATTATCATTGTACTCTTCCCAGCTGAGGCAGATTGGTCGCCAGTCACTGGACGGCTGCTTATGCTGACTGCCAGCCACTCATTGTAGCTCATGGCAGCCCACTGCAGTCCCACTGCAGCCTATGCCGACACTGGTGACTCATGGCAGCCCAGCTCCAGGTTGAGTTGTTAACCATCTTAGCTGTAGAAGGCACAGCATCACTGACCCTTATGTGGGATCCGAACTGGGGCCCTGCTGCTCAGAGCTGGCATCCCAAGCCAACTCCTAACCAATGCACCATTTGGCCGGCCCAATCAGGGGTTTTTAATTCACCTACATTAGGAATATGTGGTAAAGTAACTTAAATCTAAGCATACTGAGTCTAAAGCTGCTTATGTATTTCCTTTCTCTATTTTGTTTTATCCTGCAAATTGGGGAAATACTGAAACTCTGGTTGGGAGAATAGGGTTTAGTATGCTAATATCTACAGGATATTATATTTAAGGAGGAAAAAAAGATTATGAGCATCCTCAAAGTAGATGCATTTTAACAAAATGGGACTTAACCTTGGTTTTCTCTGTTATTTCACCTTCTCACCCCCCCTCCCCACCCCCAGTCACAAGGTCTAACTGATTCACTCTTGTTAGTGTGTCTCATACTTGTCTCCTCTCTATCTTCTGCTGCAGTGCCTCGCCATTTTCTTTTTTAATCTGTAGACATTTCATAGGTTTTTAATCCTCTGATACCAGTTTTCCCAATACTTTTCACTCTTCTTCCTTATCAATCTTCACAGCACTGCCTGAATGATAAAACCTCACACTACTCATATTATTTCCATGATGAAAATTCTTTAGAAATTCTATGTCACTTTTGGGATAAAGTCCAAAACTCATGAGCATTATGTCTAGATTGGGCCCATAAATACCTTTCCAGCTTCATCGCATGTGAGGGTCCTTTATTCACTCCACCTTTGGTTCCACAAAACTAATTTAAAAATTACCTAAAGTCAAAAAGTTCTTTATCTTTAGTGAGATTCTGGGTATTTACATTTGATGTTTTTTGTTCCTTAGAAAAATTTTGCCTCCTGACCCTTCATGACTATTAACTCCCTCTAGGAGCTTTCCTCCATTCTACAGGCTGTATCACAGCATATTATAATTTTTCTTTGTCCTATTGGCTTGACTACATTAATATTAGTGTCACCTCTAGGGTATGTGCTCCATGGAAGAATAGATTGTGTCTTAGTCACATTTAGTTATGAAAGTGCTTGGCTCATAATAGAGTGCCCAATAACTCTTTGATTAAAAGCAAACATGTACATCCAAATGTATGGATAAACAAGACACAGATTTAGAGATTTCTTTTGTTCATAAGGGTCTTAAAACCTGTACTTTAGAACTGTACATCATCATTTACTATCTGTGTAAACTAGGGACTGTCAAATTATCAACCTTTCTGTGCCTTAGTTTCCTCATATGTAAAATGAGATTAATACATATAGCTACTATAGGAGATTAATGTAAGATTTCAATAAAATAAAATAAACCATGCAAAGGGTTGGGAAAATGTCTGGCGCACAGTAAGTGTGTAATAAATGTTTGCAATGATGATGATGATGATAGTTGTGATGGTGATGATAGTGATAATGATGTCTGCCATATGAATATGCTAGCCCTATATATTTGTGTTTTTTGGGAAACTGTGGAAAGAGGGAATGAAACTGTTACGTATTAAGAACTGTTACTTTCATAATTTTTTTTCACTTAATCCATTCAATCTATTTTTCTATTTTTATTAGTAAGGAAGCTGAAACTTAAAGAGGGGAAAACATTTCTCTACTTCACACAGCTCAGATGTGTGCACACATTAATTGTTAGGCATCCTTTTTAGGACTCTACCATGGATTTATTGGGTCATCTCATTTAATGCTGATAACAACTGCTTTATACAACTGAGGGTGAGCTATTTCCACATTCTATAATCATAATTATTAAAATGTTGCCCCTTTCTAAGCTCTTACAAGGGTCTGATCTGTACAGAAGCTTGTCTTAAACAAAAAAAGGAAGTTTCTTTCATCTAGTTACTGGAGTTCTCTAGTGTAATGAAAGGAACTTGAGGTTTGGAAGAAAATAAATGAATTGTTCTTGCTCTGCTTTGCATTTTCAATAACACCTAAGTATGACCATTCTTTAAAGGAGATATAAACAAATTGAAGCAATCAGAGGAGAAAGATCAGGATGATGAAGTGACTCAGAAGTCAGGTAATATTAAAAGCTGTTGGAGGAACCAAGGAGAGAGTAGACTCAAGGGATAAAAAAAGTGGATTTCTATGAATATTTGATGGTTTGTTATGTGAATGAAGCTTTTTTTTTTTCATATGACTATAACAGACAGATTGGAACCTTTGGTTTAAAGGCACAGAGAAATGTATTTGGCCTCAATATAGGATAAGTTTTCCTAATAGAGGGTTTGTAAAAGACGGGCGAGCTCATAAAAATTCAAGTTCTTAGTTGCTGGAGGTAATTTCAAAGGAAATTCAAAGTGGTCTAATTAGATGACTTTTAAGATGTCTTCCAACTCTGAGAATCTATCATCTAGGCTAGTTCCTGGAGAATATATAATATATCTAGCATTAACAACTTCCTTTGCCTTTTCTATCATCATATTCCAGGTATATTTAATTATTATTTTGTGCACCTATTGGGAAAGTACAAATCTCTGCTTCTGTTACAACGTGAGCATAAGATAATGTAGAAAGATTGTGAACTTGAAATCAGACAGACTTGATTTCCAATCCTGAGTTTATCACTTACTATTTTGAAGACACTATGCAGTTTCTCTAAGCTTTAGTATCTTTATCTCCAACATAAGAATACTATTCATTTCATAGCAAGATGTAATACAGTGTTATATGTGAAGTACCTATCACATGGTGTTGTGGTCAACAAATAAAGCCATTAGTACCTACCATCTGATGAACAATTGTGACACGAATGACTACCAAGAGAAAACATTTAATTTATATTCTTGTACAGTTTTTGTTAGAGTCTAACATACAGACAGAAATGCTTAAAGTATAATTAGTTGGCTAGATGAATTTTCTTGTGGTAAATAGTCCTTTTGTGAACAAGTAAATTTTGTCTTTCATGTAGAAGCATAGTATCCAGTTTAAGGAATATCATAAGCCCACATTATTGAGTATATAACATTAAAAGGACTGAGTTAGGATTGGGGAAATATATTTTTGAACAATTTTTTATATATATGTATATATATACATATATAATTAACAACTTATAAGTGTATAGATTTACAAATTTTGCCAAAGTAAACACCTTGTAACCAGCATCCAAACAGAAAATTACCCCATAAGTTCCCCCCATGTTCCCTCTCAGTCTATAATCATAGATTTTTTTCATGGTATGGTAATATTCATTTTTTTCATATATTCATATTTTTCTTATAGAGCAGTGTTTCTCAACCTAGGCATGCATCAGAATCACCTGGAGGGTTTGTTAAAAACAAAAGCTGGAGCCACACCTCCAGAGTCTCCAAATCAGTAGGTCTGTGATGAGGATGAAGATTTTACAATTATAACAAGTGGTCAGGTTGTGCTGATGCTGTTGGCCCAGGAATCACACTTTTAAACCTATTGATCTATAGTGTTCCATTTCATGAATGTACCACAATTATTTATCCATTACACTCCTGGTATAAATTTTGGATATTATGAATAATACATATCTGGTTGTACTTGTACATGTGCTTGAGTGGGTAGATAAATGAATAAATAGGTAAATAAAAATTAAAGGCTCATATTTTTATCTATAACTGATATTGTCCACAAGTTTAAGAGTAGTACGAACTTATAACTCCCCCTGTAAAAGAGAGGCCTAATTGTTTTACATATATAACAGCTTTTTCATTAAAAAAATTATCTACACTATGTAATGGTGTCTCATTGTGATTTTAATTTGTATTTTTCTGATAACTAATGATATTGATTATATTTGCACATGCTCCTTGTGACTATCCTCTTTTGAAGTACCTTTTCAAGACTTTTGTTCAAGTGTTTACTCGTTTATCTGTATGTTTCTTGTTAATTCATAGGCGTTCTTTGTCTATTTGTTGGATGTAGGGACTGTCTATATGTCTATATGGGGTACCTAGGCAGATGGGGACAACAGATGGTCTCCCAAAGATGTTCATGAACCAGTGCAAAGAAAAGAAGCACCAGAATGAGTTCCAGCCCTCAAAGGTGAAAGAGAAATATATGAAAGATCTCTCAGATCTGAAGGAAACTTGTGGAAATGAGGGGCATCACAGCTGCCATCTGTAAACGTCCCAGCTGAGGTGGGAGGACAGGCATCTGCACAGACAACTATAAGTATAAATGGATTGAATGTAAAATGACCCCTCCTCCAATACCTCAGCCCTCTGTAAGACCACCAAAATTTAGCCAGAGGCAGAGGAAAGCGGAGATGGATGCTCACTGATACCAAGTTTCTCATACCCAACAGAATAAGCTCTCAAAATTAAAATGAATTTAAATCACAAATATACACTTCAATTGCCTGCTCATTTGGTTTGTGGAAAAAAAATTGTAGATAAAATGGATGATTTTTTTCATTTTTCAAAGATTTCATGTTCATAATTTTTAATTTTTTTAATTTAAATATTTATTAGAGTTTATGCTATTTCATTGCTTCTTTCTCAAATTGCAATTAATATATTGGCTTAAATCAAAATCTCAGGACTGACAAACTTACAGTGCTAAAAAACCAAATAGCTGCTAATAGCTTCTTTGTCACCAAGAATCTTGTGATTACATGTCAGTATATCACAAATAGAAGAAAAAGCAGGATTTCCTCACTTTGAAGCAGGATCTTCCATATGCATTTGACCAATAAATGTCACATATCTATTAGAGAAATGCTAGGAAAAGGGAAGTAGTGACTTATATGGGTCCCTCTTTGACTAGGGTTTTTAGGATTATGCATACCTGACACAAATCATACTCTGTGTTCATAAAACTGATTTTAGATTATGTGATAAATAAAGCATAGTAGTGTAGATCAAATAAACAGTTTATGAAATTACTAAATTCTTCCCCTAGAACTAGTGACATCTAGAAGTATTTTCTATTGAGTTTTAAATCTTGCCAAACCAATGCTAGATTAAAATGCAAGCCATGGTCTATGATTAACCTTAGCTGACTTGCATGCCTTTCATTTCTTAGAGTTGTAGTGTTCTTTAGCTTCTTACAGCTATTAATCAATGAAAGAATTAGAAAACAGAGCGAAATCAGTTAATTATCTAATATTCTAAATTGGAATTCATATTTAAGTTGCAGTTCTGTTTTTGTAAGGAAGGAATACAAGGGTGTGATTTTTTTTCATTATATAAAATTTACAGAAATGTTATAATGCATTTAATATAACTTCATGAAACAAATTTTAAATCAAGAATTCAACCATATTTTATTCAGAGAAATAAAACAGTGTTACAGAGTTGCTGATTATATATTATTAATTATTTTGAAGGTAGAATTATCTTTTAGCTGCTTCAAAAGGAAAACCCATAACTTAAATATTTAAAAACTATCCAAAGCTAAAACTTCTGACATGTAATATTATATGGCACCTAAGATACAGAAAGATTTAAGATGGAAAGAGCTTCTCCCATGTTTTGAAAGCTATAATACTTTTTTCTGAAATAGTGCATGCTTTTCTAAAATTACAAAATACTTAAAATATAAAAATGGATAGAGAGTAACATCATAAATGTCTGTGTACTCGCAAGCTGGTTTGTCACATTTACTTTGGATACTTCATTTTTCGAGATCAAACAATGAAAGTGAAGTTAAAGTTCTGTTTGTTACATTACCTACTTCATTTCTCTTCTTCCCGTTTCCACTGTGATTACCATTAGTTTGAAGTAGGTGTTGTGGCAGATTGTATTTTCAAAAAATGGCCGCAATCATATTCTGCATTCCCTAGGTGATTCTCAATGTGGCTGTGCAAATCATGCAATAATAGATGGAATTGAATCAAGACAAGCTCTGAGACTGCTTTCAACAATAGCAAATGTGATGCTAGGCCTGTTCTGTGCAGTCTTCACTGTTGGTAGTTTCTCTTATTGACTCATGAAAGCCAGCCGCCACATAAAAAGTATGACACCATTGAGACCACCATATTGTGAGAAGCCCGAGTCCCACGGTAAGGCTCTAGAGGATGAGCCACTATGTGATGTTTTTATTTTTAAACTTTAAGAAATATTTTTAACAGTACTGATATTCATTGTATTCTTTTTTTTTATATTTGCTGTCTTGTTTTATTCATGTAGTTAAGAATATTCTTTTTATAAATAAAAATCAAATTGTTAAATAAATTAACTCATGCTTTTAAATTTATTTCAAATGAGTTCTGGTATGATCTTAACAGCATACTAGAAGAATCTTTTATAATGTGAAATAAATAAATATTATCTTAGAATCACTAACATATAATTTTAATATGATATGACAAGGAAGTTGTGAGATCTGAGAGAATTACTTAGGATTTCTTAGGCTCACTTCTCTTATTGCTTTGAACGTTGCATTTATATTTTGTTGATGCGATTGTCTCCAAGATACGTTGTAGTTCCTTAATAACAGGCATATTCTTTATTTATGTATGTCAGAATAACTAGCTTAGTGTGTAGCACAAAGTGAATGCTCAATAATTTTTTTTTTTTTGTAGGGAAAGTATAAGGAAATGAAGTTTCCTGTGCTGAGTTTTAGTACTGAACAGGAGTTATTCAAGGGCAAATAGAGGGCATTCAAGGCAAAGTGGTCAGATGTTTAAGGCCCATCCAGGGATGTACATTTTGTTGGTGTGGCTGGAACATAAGGTGTCAAGCAAGAATGACTCTATGATATGTGAGGCTGAAGATATAAAACAGAGAATTTCTATAGTATATTAAAGACTATGCACTTCGTCTTGTAAGAACTAGGGAGCCACAAAAGGGTTTTAAGCAAGAGAGCCATGTATTCAGGTTGCTTTTGATGTAAATCCTTCTGGTAGCTTACAGAGAATGTTTTGGAGAAAAACAGAACTCAGAATAAGAAAAGCAGTGTGTATGTGTGATATAAATTAAAGAAAAAAATAAAATAAAAAGGAGGACATGGGATAAGCATTATAGTAGGTATGGAAAAAAAGGGAAAATTCAAAGACTGTATTAGAGTGAAAGTGGCAGGATTTGTGACTGACTAGTTGCACCAAAGCACAACAACAAAGAGAGCAAGCTTTAGAGGTAGTCTGATTTCCATTTGAACCCCAGCTCTGATATTCCCTAGCTCTGTGAATGACATTTGGCAAGTTTCTTAATCTCTCCAAAATTTAATTTTCTCACCTATATTTATAATGCCATCCCATGAGATTGTTGTGAGGAATTAAATGAAATAACACACAGAGCTTTTAGCACAGCATTTGGCACATTGCAGTGTGCATTTTTGGGGAGGGGAAAAATAGACATCTGAATCTGCTCATTTCTGTTTCAGAGTGGCTCTTCTATTTCAGGTTTACCTATTACCAGTCTTTCTCAAGGGATTGCTGTATATGAAGAAACTAAGAGTTTGTTAAAGTGATGGAACCATTTTCCGAAGGCAAACCAAACACTGACCCAGGCACTAATGTGCTGAGTGTGCTTCAGCTTCTAGCATGGAATGTTGTCAGAATTTTTTTTAAACTGCTTATATAATTAAGGAAGGAATTAGGCAGAACTGCTCAATAAGCAATGTTTATTTTTGTATATCCAGGTACCTTCTGTCTGTATCCTCCCAGTGTTTTTATGTCTGTCTTAAGCACCCTGTGTCCAAATGTCCACATGTTCTATGGGCTTGTGTTCTTCCTGTCATAAAAGGAAGTGATCTGAAAGAACAACGTCTCCAAACATATCACTGGCTACTTTACCAGATGTACATATTTTTAATTTTAATATTTCTGGAGAAAAATATTCACCCAAACATAGCTTTATCAACACTTATTCCATGCGTGAACTATCCAGTCTACAGCTTAACAGCAATCTACACGCCAATGACACCCAAATTTCTGTTACCAGCCCAGGCCTCTCTCATGTGCTCAGACTTGCATATTCAACTCCATACTTTCAGATTTTACTCAGATGTCTAGATTACACCCCAGTTGATCTCTTGGACTTTCCCCAAATTTTGCCCCTGACACAGTCTTCTCCATTTTAATTAATGGCAGTTCTATCTGTTCATTCACTCAGGCCAACAATCTTGGAGCGATCTTTGACTCTTCCTCACACTCTACATCCAATTTGTCAAGAAATCCTTTTGGCTCTACCATCAGAAGATAGTTAGAATTGGATCTTTTTTCACATTCACAGCTACCACCTTTATCCAAACCATCGTCCCTCACCTGATTACTACAGTAGGTTTCCAGCTCTTCTCTTCATTTCTCCTTTCCTTCTCATCTTCCATAGCATTTTTCTCAACAGAGTTGTATTAATTTTCTGTTGTTGTTCTAACAAATCACTGATTTAGACTTAGTGGATTAACATAGCACAGATTTATTGTCTTACAGTTCTACAGATCAGAAACCTGGTAAAGGTTTAATTGGATAAAAATTGAGGTATTGTATTGGCAGACCATGTTCCTTTCTGGAGACACTAGGGGAGAATTTGTCTTCTGTTCATTTCAGTTGTTGGCAGAATTCAGTTCCTTGTGGTTTTAGGACTGAGGTTTCTATTTTCTTGCTGCATATAAACTTAGAGCCATTCTCAGCTTTTAGAGGCCAGCACATACCTTGGCAGCTGGCCTCTTTCATCTTTAAAGCCAACAGTGGCAAATAGAGTCCTTTCCATGTTGCATCTCTCTGATCCAATCTTCTTTCTGCCTTCCTTTTCCACTTTCCAAATTCTTCACTTAGGTGATCAGATTAGATCCACCCAGATAATCTATCTCAAATTATTTAACCTTAATTACTTCTATGAATCCCGTTTTGCCATATAAGGTAATATATTTGAAGGTGCAAGTTATTAGTATGTAAATATCTCTGAGGGGTCATTATTTTGCATACCACAGTAACTAATGTGATTTATTTTAAACAAATTAGATTATATCATGCTATTGAAAACCCTGCAATGACTTTGCATTTCATTTATAATTAAATCCAAACCCTTTACAATAACCTATAAAGCCCTCCATGAGATGACCCTCCCTTATATTTTAACTTCATCTTCTATTATTCTTTCCTTTTTATTTACTCAGTGCAGGCACATCAGCCTTCTTCTATTGCCTTAAATACCAAGAAAGCTCTCTTGTTAATACCTTCACACTGTCTATTCCTATGCCTGGAACATTCTTCCCTCTGCCTGTATGTTTCTCCATCCAATATCTGTATGGCTAATCTCCCTTTAAAGTTTTACTCAAATGCCCATTTTCTGAATTAGACTATCTTGGACATCTCATTAAAAATTGTAACCACTGCCTATTCTTAATCTAGATTCTCTTAATATTCTTTTCCGTTCTATTTTTCTACTTCAAAGTATTCATTACCTTCTAACATACGACATAATTTACTTATTTAGCATTTCATTATTGTCCTCCTATAATGTAAACTCCATGAGGGCAGAGATGATTGTTTTATTCATAGGCATATCACAACTACTTAGTGCTGAGCTCATTATATTTTCAATAAATACCTATAAAACGACCCTATAAATAAAGGACAGAGTATAATGTGGCACTTGATACACTGGCAGTTGTATTAGAATTTTTCTTGTAGCCTGTCCCATTACATATATAGTCAGGTCCCTGTGTTGCTTTCGCACAATTTTGAATTCAAGTATGATTACTACATAAAGAGGAAATAATGACAGTATAATATGAATGCTATTTTCAAACTGAGTTATCTTCATAAACTTGAGGAAATTACATTTTTTGCATTCCTCATCACCTTAATACAGAATAAGTTTGCTTTAGGTACTCTATATAATGGGTTTTACAGACAAAGTCTTTCTTCTTCAGGAAATTAAAATTACTATGAGCTTGGTCATAGTATGCAAATCAGCTCTTAACATGCATTACACATTCTTGAATTATATGGTCCTTGGTAACTTCTGCAACATCTCTCACCAGCCTGTCTTATCAAAGTGTGTGATTAAAAAAGAAAATAGGCTTCAGCTGTTAAGTATTTCAAGTCCCTTATTTTACCTTACTCCATGTTGACTAAAGGGCTCCATGCGTACCGTTCCTTCTGCCTATGGCCCTTGCTCCTGCCCTCTTCATCTGGCTAACCTGCACTCATTCACCTGCTTTCAGCTTAAGAACACTTCTGCAGAGATGCCTTTCCTGACTATGGATCTCCGGGTAAGATGCCTCTCTATGTGCTCCCATATTCCCTACATTTTCCCAAGAATACTAATCATGAACTATATTACATTATTTTCTGGATCACCCAACTAGACCAAAACATCCACAAGAACAGGGAACATGACACACTTGTCCACCATATATACCCAGTGTGCTAGCAAAGTGTCTGGTACATAGATAATCAATACATGTGTGTCATGCATTAATAGAGATACATATTATACTAATAGTACATGTTGATAACAATTCAGTGGTAGCATTGAATGGTGTCTCCCTCAAATTCATATGTGGAAACCTTAAATCTCAATGTGACAAGATTTAGAGGTGGAGCCTTAGAAACATAATTAGGTTTAGATGAGCTTAGCAATGTGGGTCCCTTATGAGGGATTAGTGCTCCTATAAGAAGAAATACCAGAGAACTTGTGATCTCTCTCTCTCTCTCTCTCTCTCTCTCTCTCTCTCTCTCTCTCTCTGCCATGTTAGGGCACATTGTGAAATTTTGCAACCCCCTGAAAGGGCTTTCACCAGGACCTGACCATGTTACTATGCTGGTCTTGGACTTCTGGCCTCCAGAACTGTGAGAAAATACATTTCTGCTTTTAAGCCACCCACTCCATGGTATTTTGTTATGGTAGTCAAAGCTGATTTATTAAATGAATGACTAAGTAAACAAGTAAATTATTTGATAATATTTATCTTATGAACTTAGGACACTTCGGTGTTTTATTTGGCCTTGTACCTTGGAGCCTATAGGTATTATATTTTCTCAATTTTTTTTTTATTTTTTTTTTTTGCATGGACGTTTTCTTAAGCAATATGATATAATGACTCTCACTTCAGGTCTACTATTTTGTTAGAAGAGGCTTTGGCTTTATGTCCAGAAGGTGTTTTCTTGATTTAGAAAGAGCTATGTGTATGGCTATGAAAATACTGGTAGTATCAAACCCAGTATATTCATTCTTTTGACTATTTAAAAACCACTGCTATACTTATATTAATTATATTGAAATTAGTTTGTAACCCAGAAAGAAACTGATATGAGAAGATAAAAAGTATTTCATACACATAAATTGAAGTCATAAAGGAAGTAGAGCAATACATTACATACATCAGTGAAATAAATACATTTGTGAAAAAGTGAGTGGAGAGAGATTTTTGTTTTTGTTAGATTTTGAGAGACAGGAAATTTTTTGAAGAAAAATGCCTGCCATTTTTTTCTCTATGTTTAGGAATGACTTCTTTAAGGAATTAGGACTCTTTAGTTGAAATGTCAATGTGATGTTACATAAAAATAGTTTGTCTACTTTTCAGAAGAGCTAAGTTTTGGTCACACTGTTAGTAAATGGAGATTTACCAATTCATTTAAACTCTGTGAGACTCTTTCTTCCCTGTTAAAAAATGCATATTTGAATTAGATAGATTGTGCTGTCTTATGAGCAATCCTGCTATCTCATGTCAGGCAAAGTCGTCTAGACTTTGCTGAGCTCATCTGAGGTTTGTGGGCCTTTGCTCCATGATACATGCCATCTCTTTTTGGAACCTAGGCAGAAGGAGGCACCTCTGGCTGCAGTATACTGTTATAAGTGCAAGAGAAGCTCTGCAGGCAACTTAAAATATGCAATGCTCTGAAAGCCTCTGCTCACCGTTGACACACTGACACTTGTACACACTCTCCATTGATCAAGGTAAGTCACGTGGTCCAACTAAAAGTCTGAGGTTGGGGATATACTGCACTTTGGCTGTTGGAAGAAAGGAAATTGATGGAAGCAAGAATTTGGTATATTGATGGAAGAAATAATTTGATATACCACACTACCATTGAGTAACTACTCATTGAGTTACTGAGAGAACTAATTGTGTATATTATATTTTTGCAAACAATAATGATTTAAATATAATTATTAGCATAAGAAATAAAAGAAAGCAATTTTAGCCAGTGGGACATTATTATAGAAATTAGTGGGTAAAAGAAGGCTAAAAGGTAGAGGAGAACAGAAAAAAATGATAAATTTACTGGAGTAATTAAACTTAAAAACTTATAAGAATAAAAGATGAAAGAAATAACAGTTTTCAGGATGTTGGTGAAGAATTTCAGAGAAGAGGGGGAGACTATCATAAATATCTAGTATGGTTTAGGTTGGCGCAGCGCTTTACTAAAGAAATGCCTACTTGTAACTAATTACTGTCAAGGAAACATGCAATATATTCTAACAGTCAGCCTTTACAAGAATATTTTGTTGTCACACTTTAGATGTATTGTTAGTTTTAATAATTTTTCTTTTTGAAATAGCAGGAAGCAAACACTGTGTGATTTTGTGCCTACTGCGCATTGCAATTTAACCTTATGTTTCTCTTATCCCAGCCTTTCGATAAGTAGTGATGTTATTATACATATATGCTCTAGTGCCAGGTTGCTCCAAACCCTTGTACTATCATTTGTCCACTTCACTTCTTTTCTGGTGGCTTTATATAGGAACATAAAAAGATCAAGTTTCTACTACTAATAAAGGGGAAGGGGAAAACCCTCTCTCAAATCTTTGTTTTTTCTACCTAACACTGTATGATTCTTGAATGATCTATCTGGATCTGTGATGGCTCTATTTAATTTTATCTTCTATTTCTTTCTCAATCCATTGCAATCTATTTTCTGCCTCTGTAAGTTTAATTAAATTATTAGGATAATGCTGCTAATGACTTCCTAATATCAAACGCAATGGAAAATTTTCCATTTTTTTTCTCACTTTGATCCCTCTGATAGTCAATACTTTGAGACATTCTCCTTTGAACTCTCCCTTTGGCTGTAGTGACATCTTGCCATTGGTGACCCTTCCACCTCAAAAACAATGCTATCTTATTCTTTGTTGACTACTTGCCATCACCCTTTTATGATGCAGTGGTCTTCAAAGATTTATTCTCAGGTCTTCTTGGTAAATTTCATATACTCTCATCCATATTCTAGATCTAATCGCCATCTTCCAGCTGATTTGCTATGTCTAAATCTGTTTCTAAGTTCTAGACTCATTCCTTTATCTACTTTCACTTTCACTTAGACAAAATGAAGCTCAAACTTGAAGAGTCCAAGGTGAAATTAATATTCCCAACACTCTTCTTTCCTCCTCCTTTGCCTCCTGTGCTTTATGTCTCAGTTAATGATGATGTTTAGAAGGAACTCAATCTTATACATTAAATAAAAGCAGTGGCCTTAACATACAATATAGCTAAGATAATTTTTTTATTATATTTTAAAACCATTGGAAATAGAGTCAAATTGACATAGATTTGGCTGAACAAATATTAATTATCCTTTTGGATGATATGCTTAAAACTCTTGAAAAAGTGATTATGTGCATTTTTCAAAGTGACTTTATACCTGAAAAGCAAGTCAGTCATATCAACATGACAACAAAAACTTTATATATTTTTGTACGTCTATCGAATATATATTTTAGCACCATATGCATTGTCCCTTGATATGGTTGCTAATGGAATTAAGTTAATTCAGTAATTTTAGTGTCATTAAAATATATATTTATGGTACATTATATGGTATAAAACAACTTCAATAATATATATTTTCTGGGGCTTTAAAGTGTTAAACAGAATTATAATTAACAATTACAAAAGACCACATACACATGAAAGAAAAAAACATTAAATATTATCTCCCCACTTTCTGGGAATTTTTGTTGTAAAACAGGTCAGAATAAATAAGTTATTTCTGGCTATGGCTCATGATTCTGAAATTCATGGTTATGGAGGTTACGGATAAGACTGTTGATTAATAAATAATTTAATAAAATTAATGGTAATGAAGAGATAAAATAGATTAGAAATGGGCAGAGGAAAAGAAAAGGAGGGTCACCAAAATCTTTGAAAGGTAGGAACAAATATTTTAAGATTTCATGAAATTAGAATTCTCTAAAATAACCCCCCAAAAGAAGGATGACTTTATTTTGCCTTTCATGCTAAAATTTTATTTTTTAACTTGTTCCTGTTCCCATAAATATGCCATTTTAGATTTAATTCTACTTGCCCATAGGATACAGAATACTAATATATTACTAATTTGTGCTTTGTAAAATAAATGTACCTTAGCTTCTTGAGCAAAACTGAGTCATAAAATCACTTAACACTAGAAAACAGCACTGTGAAGTTTCTGGCAAAGCATCTTTTTGACTTATAATTTCTAAGGCAAGAGAAAAAAAACATGTTGACCTTATAATATTTATTAGAATTATTATTTTAATATAACATAGTATAGAGGAATAACATATTAGAATATAGTTGTCCACTTGAAAACTATATGAGAAAAAAATTATTATCTTGTTGTTCCCAGAAATTCATAGGCTACCCAGTTGACTCTGGAGAGGGCCATTGTTTTTTAATAGCCTGTTACAATGGCTCATGATCTCTGGGAATCACGCTGTCCTGTAATGGGGCAATTTTGATAGTCATCTCTCTCCCCATGAGATAACTCTGAAATGGCCAAGAGGGCCAAGAATGTAAGGAAAGAGTCAAATTCCATGAACAGTTAGATGATTTTATTACCTATTAGTCCCCCAGGACTTAATTTTCAGCTCAGGAGAGTATTCTCAGGTTTTTATCTTTGAATTATAACCCGAAGTGTACTCATATGTCTCAATTTAAGGCAGCAGATCACAAAAGCAAACTAAGTTTGGGTCTCTTTTTCTGACAAGTACATTTTTAAATGATGAAAAATAGTTGTGGCTTTATGCTGGCATTTTCCCAAAACTCATGGTCTTCTTGAACTATTTCATATATAAGTAACAAAGTATTAGAGAAAATAATACCATGTATTTTTAATTTTGATATTTTTTCAATAGAATGAGTTTTGGAATTCATTATATTACCTTACTCATATGTTGTTTCCATTGTTTTATTAATTTTTAAAATCAAATTCTAAAAATAATCCATGCTTAATAAAGGTGTTTGGAGACTCAAAAACAGTCACCCACATAAATTATTTGGCATTTGGTAAATTTCATTGTAGACTCTTTTTCTTTCTCTCTGTCTACTAACACACAGAGAGATACCCACTTACACTGCTATTTATATCTGTATTTTTTTTTTTTTTTACAAAGAGGCAGTATAGAATGGGGTTTTTAAGGTCACTAGCTTTGCAGTCAGAGAGACCTGGCTTCCAATCTCATCTCTGCCCTTTGCTACCCATGTAACCTAGGAAAAGGGCATGCACCACTTTGAACCTCTGTTTCCTTATCTGTAAAGTAGGCATCACAGTAATAACTGATTCAAAAGTGTATATCTGTATCTTGATAGGTAACTATTGACATATAAATAAAAACATAAATCTTTATACTCAGTATACAATATTATGTCCTATACTTCTCACTTAATGTTATGTCAACATCTACTTATGTATAAAGAATAAAATGTGTAATATTTCTCTAAATTGGTACAATCTAGATTTAACGTGCCACCAAAGATTGGATATCTAGATTATTTGTAGTTTTTCATGATGTATATAATGTTTCTGTTCCTAATGACTTCTTACTGTTCTCGCAAATGGAAATTTCCGTATTATAATGTCTATTAACATTATATGACCACTGATAATATCAGATATTAGATTTATATGCTAATATGTGAGAGTATCCTTTTCACTTGACTCTTAGCAATATTGGGTATCTTATGAATATTTCTTAATTTAAATGATGAAAATAATATATTAATATTTAAAATGTATAATAATGTTATTACCAAAGGGAATAAATGTTTTTCTATAATTTTAAATCTACTTTAGTTATCCTTTTGTAAATTTTGAATTTATTCCTATTATGTATATACCTATATAGAGGGTGCCAAAAAAAAGTATACACATTTTAAGAAAGGAAAAAAAGTATTATAACTTTAATTCTCAACATATACCGATAACAAAAGATGAATACAAGTCATGTTTGACTTCTGCAATTACAAGAGGTGCTCAAAGTGGTTACCATCAGCATAATTTTACTAGTCTTCCCTTTCTTAAAATGTGTCTACATTTTTTGACACCCCCAGTATATTTATTATACATACATATGTATATAAATATATTAATAAATTTTTACTATGACATTTACATGTACGTGTATACAAGTGGACACTGGTCAACATTGGTCAAGCAGTAGTTCGCCATAATCAGAAGTGTCTGGACACTAATGGTAACCACTTTGAACACCTCTTGTAATTTCAGAAGTAAAATGTGACTTGTATTCAAATTTTGTTATTGGTATATATTGAGTATTACAATTTTAATAGTTTTTTTCTTTCTTAAAATGTGTATACATTTTTTGACATCTTCTGTATAAATGAATTTGAGAATTCTGTAAAACTTTTTATGCTGTTTCTGTTCCTTCTTTTATAGATATAAATATTAATAATTTAGACCAGTAAATTAAATGTATAATTTTTTTTATGTGTCACTTATAACTTTGATCTTTCCATTTATTGCAAATACACTCCCAATTTCTTTTTGTTAATTTAAAAATCATTTTTATCACACATACGTCATAGATGAATTTAGTTGTTTAGGATAGTGAAATATGTTCCTCTTGTCCCTTTTAATAATTCCTTTGTTTCTAAACTTAGAAACCTTTCCCTCCTTCAACACTTTGATCACTATTCATATATATGTATGTGGCTCCACTATATATCTGTATGGTTTTATTTTAATATATATTTTTGTAAAACTTGACTTTTAATCTATCTGAGATTTATTTTAGTCTCTGTTTAGTGAGAAATATTTTGAATTTTTTTTTTTTTAGATTTTTTTTTATTGGGGAATTGCGGGGAGGGGAACAGCGCTGGGGAATTGGGGGAAGGGGAACAGACAAGTTGC